>NC_052311.1:447406-732261 GCF_016432855.1 Salvelinus namaycush
GTCTGTGTTTTAGGGGTACTTTGACGAAGACAGCATGGAAGAGTTCATCGCCTCGGAGACCGATGAGTCTTCTATGAGCATGACCTCTGAAGACGAGAAACAGAAAAAGTAACCACATGTTATTTACAGGGATGTAAATTCGTCACTTTTCTGCGATATTCTCTGTCGTGTAGATCAGTGGAAGGAAAAAACATCCCAACACATCTACTCTATCAGAGTGATGTCAGATATATTCCCAACACATCTAGTATATCAGAGTGACGTCAGATATATTCCCAACACGTCTATCATACTGCATTATTCAACCTTTCACTGTTGACTGTCTATCATACTGCATTATTCAACCTTTCACTGTTGACTGTCTATCATACTGCATTATTCAACCTTTCACTGTTGACTGTCTATCATACTGCATTATTCAACCTTTCACTGTTGACTGTCTATCATACTGCATTATTCAACCTTTCACTGTTGACTGTCTATCATACTGCATTATTCAACCTTTCACTGTTGACTGTCTATCATACTGCATTATTCAACCTTTCACTGTTGACTGTCTATCATACTGCAATCTACAACCTTTCACTGTTGACTGTCTGTCATACTGCAATCTACAACCTTTCACTGTTGACTGTCTGTCATACTGCAATCTACAACCTTGTTCTGCCCCCCCCCCCCCCTGTAGAAGAAGCGGGGGAAAGCCAGGAAGAAGGACAGCGACTCAGACAGTGATGCTCTGGAGGTGATAAAGGAATGGAACACCAGCTCCCGCGGAGGAGACCCTTCCAGCCGCAACCGGGCGGAGCCAGAGGAGGAAGGTATAGAAATACAATTATAGAGCCTGTAGATTGTTACCGGACTAGAAATGTGTGGGTGTCATGTTACGGTGTACATTAGAACGTATTATGGAAAGGTGTGGTGTAGAACAGATAGTGTGGTACGTCAGGAAGGTAGGAGGGTGTTGAAGGAAGGTTTGCTCTGTTAGAACAGATAGTGTGGTACGTCAGGAAGGTAGGAGGGTGTTGAAGGAAGGTTTGCTCTCTTAGAACAGATGTGTGGTACGTCAGAAGGTAGGAGGGTGTTGAAGAAGGTTTGCTCTCTTAGAACAGATAGTGTGGTACGTCAGAAGGTAGGAGGTGTTGAAGGAAGGTTTGCTCTCTTAGAACGAATAGTGTGGTACGTCAGGAAGGTAGGAGGGTGTTGAAGGAAGGTTTGCTCTGTTAGAACAGATAGTGTGGTACGTCAGGAAGGTAGGAGGGTGTTGAAGGAAGGTTTGCTCTCTTAGAACAGATAGTGTGGTACGTCAGGAAGGCAGGAGGGTGTTGAAGGAAGGTTTGCTCTCTTAGAACAGATAGTGTGGTACGTCAGGAAGGCAGGAGGGTGTTGAAGGAAGGTTTGCTCTGTTAGAACAGATAGTGTGGTACGTCAGGAAGGTAGGAGGGTGTTGAAGGAAGGTTTGCTCTGTTAGAACAGATAGTGTGGTACGTCAGGAAGGCAGGAGGGTGTTAGGAAGGTTTGCTCTGTTAGAACAGATAGTGTGGTACGTCGAAGGCAGGAGGGTGTTGAAGAAGGTTTGCTCTGTTAGAACAGATAGTGTGGTACGTCAGGAAGGCAGGAGGGTGTTGAAGGAAGGTTTGCTCTGTTAGAACAGATAGTGTGGTACGTCAGGAAGGTAGGAGGGTGTTGAAGGAAGGTTTGCTCTGTTAGAACAGATAGTGTGGTACGTCAGGAAGGCAGGAGGGTGTTGAAGGAAGGTTTGCTCTGTTAGAACAGATAGTGTGGTACGTCAGGAAGGCAGGAGGGTGTTGAAGGAAGGTTTGCTCTGTTAGAACAGATAGTGTGGTACGTCAGGAAGGCAGGAGGGTGTTGAAGGAAGGTTTGCTCTGTTAGAACAGATAGTATGATTGAATTTTTCTTCCACTTTGACAAAGTATTTTGTGTAGATTGTTGACAAAAAAAAACAGACATTTAAATACATTTTAATCCCACTTTGTAACAATAAAATGTGAAGAAATCTAAGGGGTCTAAATACACTATGTACATGAACCATCTGAGCTCACTGCTCCAGCTCTGACCTCTAACCCTTGTCCTCTGCTCTGCCCAGTGCGTCCAGCCTCCAGCCCTGGCACCAGGAGTCCCGACTGGCACAAAGAGTTTGTTACGGAGGCCGACTCTGAGATCCTGGAGCATTCTGGGAAGATGGTGCTGCTGTTTGAGATCCTCCGTATGGCCGAGGAGGTGGAGGACAAAGTGTAAGAGAGCAGAGCTCTGGAACAGACCAGAAGTGCTTGAATGAAATGCTTCAGAAGGTTTCCGTGTTTTAAAATGTCCGGTTACCATGACAGTCCAGTGATGTTGACGTGTCTTCTATCCCCTCATCAGTCTGGTGTTCAGTCAGTCTCTGATCTCTCTGGACCTGATTGAAGACTTCCTGGAGCTGGCTGGCCGAGCCAAAGAGGAGGAGAAACAGTCTCCCTACAAAGGTACTATACTGCCCTAACCCCTACAGCCTAACCCCTACAGCCTAACCCCTACAGCCTAACCCCTACAGCCTAACCCCTACCCCCCATCCCCTACACCCTACCCCCTAACCCCTACCCATAACCCCTACCGCCTACCGCCTAACCCCTACAGCCTACCCCCTAACCCCTACAGCCTAACTCCTACCCCCTAACCCCTACAGCCTAACCCCTAGACCCTACAGCCTAACCCCTACTCCCTACAGCCTACCCTACCCTACAGCCTAACCCTAGGCCCTACAGCCTACCCCTAGGCCCTACAGCCTAACCCCTAGCCCTACAGCTAACCCTAGGCCCTACAGCCTAACCCCTACTCCCTACAGCCTAACCCCTACTCCCTACAGCCTAACCCCTAGACCCTACCCCCTAACCCCTAGACCCTACCCCCTAACCCCTACAGCCAACCCCTAACCCTACAGCCTAACCCTAGACCTACAGCCTAACCCCTAGGCCCTACAGCCTAACCCCTAGACCCTACAGCCTAACCCCTAGGCCCTACAGCCTAACCCCTAGACCCTACAGCCTAACCCCTACTCCCTACAGCCTAACCCCTACTCCCTACAGCCTAACCCCTAACCCCTACAGCCTAACCCCTACTCCCTACAGCCTAACCCCTACTCCCTACAGCCTAACCCCTACTCCCTACAGCCTAACCCCTAACCCCTACAGCCTAACCCCTACTCCCTACAGCCTAACCCCTAGGCCCTACAGCCTAACCCCTAGGCCCTACAGCCTAACCCCTAGGCCCTACAGCCTAACCCCTAGGCCCTACAGCCTAACCCCTAGACCCTACAGCCTAACCCCTAGACCCTACAGCCTAACCCCTACAGCCTAACCCCTACTCCCTACAGCCTAACCCCTAAGCCTAACCCCACTCCCTACAGCCTAACCCCTACTCCCTACAGCCTAACCCCTACTCCCTACAGCCTAACCCCTAGGCCCTACAGCCTAACCCCTAGGCCCTACAGCCTAACCCCTCTCCCTACGCCTAACCCCTAGGCCCTACAGCCTAACCCCTACTCCCTACAGCCTAACCCCTACTCCCTACAGCCTAACCCCTAGGCCCTACAGCCTAACCCCTACTCCCTACAGCCTAACCCCTAGGCCCTACAGCCTAACCCCTACTCCCTACAGCCTAACCCCTAACCCCTACAGCCTAACCCCTAGACCCTACAGCCTAACCCCTAGACCCTACAGCCTAACCCCTAGACCCTACAGCCTAACCCCTAGACCCTACAGCCTAACCCCTAGACCCTACAGCCTAACCCCTAGGCCCTACAGCCTAACCCCTACTCCCTACAGCCTAACCCCTACTCCCTACAGCCTACCCCCTAACCCCTACAGCCTACCCCCTAACCCCTACAGCCTAACCCCTAGACCCTACAGCCTAACCCCTACTCCCTACAGCCTACCCCCTAACCCCTACAGCCTAACCCCTACTCCCTACAGCCTAACCCCTAGACCCTACCCCCAGTCTGTCCAGTAACAACCCATAGCCTCGTGTTTCCCAGCCTTGTCCTTTAGGTTCACCACCTGTCCACTGTCACACGGGTTAGAAACACGTCCTACATCATAGAGTCTAACCACCAGGCCCCACACACACACACACACACACACACACACACACACACACACACACACACACACACACACACACACACAGTCCTTCCACACACACACACTTCCAGTTGTCTGTCTGGCTTTATCTCCAGTTGTCTGGCTTTATCTCCAGTTGTCTGGCTTTATCTCCAGTTGTCTGGCTTTATCTCCAGTTGTCTGGCTTTATCTCCAGTTGTCTGGCTTTATCTCCAGTTGTCTGTCTGTCTGGCTTTGCGCTCCAACAGGCTTTGAAGTCCCACAACCATGTATACGTGTAGAAAGCGTGTGGTGCCGGTAGAAACCGTGTGGTGCCGGTAAAACCGTGTGGTGTGCCGTGTCCGTAGAAACCGTGTGGTGCCGTAGAAACCGTGTGTGGTGCCGGTAGAAACCGTGTGTGGCCGTAGAAACCGTGTGTGCCGGTAGAAACCGTTGTGGTGCCGGTAGAAACCGTGTGTGGTGCCGGTAGAACCGTGTGTGGTGCCGGTAGAAAACCGTGTGTGGTGCCGGTAGAAGCGTGTGTGGTGCCGGTAGAAACCGTGGGTGTGCGGTAGAAACCGTGTGGTCCGGTAGAAACCGTGTGTGGTGCCGGTAGAAACCGTGTGGTGCCGGTAGAAACCGTGTGGTGCCGGTAGAAACCGTGTGTGGTGCCGGTAGAAACCGTGTGGTGCCGGTAGAAACCGTGTGGTGCCGGTAGAAACCGTGTGGTGCCGGTAGAAACCGTGTGTGGTGCCGGTAGAAACCGTGTGTGGTGCCGGTAGAAACGTGTGTGGTGCCGGTAGAAACCGTGTTGGTGCCGGTAGAACCGTGTGGTGCCGGTAGAAACCGTGTGGTGCCGGTAGAAACCGTGTGTGGTGCCGGTAGAAACCGTGTGTGGTGCCGGTAGAAACCGTGTGTGGTGCCGTGAAAACCGGTGTGGTGCCGGTAGAAACCGTGTGTGCCGGTAAAAGCGTGTGTGGTGCCGGTAGAACCGTGTGTGGTGCCGTAGAAACGTGTGTGTGCCGGTAGAAACCGTGTGTGGGCGGTGGAAACCGTGTGTGGTGCCGTAGAAAGCGTGTGTGGCCGTAGAAGCGTGTGTGGTGCGGTAGAAAGCGTGTGTGGTGCCGGTAGAAAGCGTGTGTGGTGCCGGTAGAAACCGTGTGTGGTGCCGGTAGAAACCGTGTGTGGTGCCGGTAGAAACCGTGTGTGGTGCCGGTAGAAACCGTGTGGTGGGTGCCGGTAGAAACCGGTGTGGTGCCGGTAGAAACCGTGTGTGGTGCCGGTAAAAACCGTGTGTGGGTGCCGGTAGAAAGCGTGTGTGGTGCCGGTAGAAACCGTGTGTGGTGCCGGTAGAAGCGTGTGTGGTGCCGGTAGAAACCGTGTGTGGTGCCGGTAGAAACCGTGTGTGTGCGGTAGAAAGCGTGTGTGGTGCCGGTAAAAGCGTGTGTGGTGCCGGTAGAAACCGTGTGGTGCCGGTAGAAAGCGTGTGTGGTGCCGGTAGAAAGCGTGTGTGGTGCCGGTAGAAAGCGTGTGTGGTGCCGGTAGAAACCGTGTGGTGCCGGTAGAAACCGTGTGTGGTGCCGGTAGAAACCGTGTGTGGTGGTCGAACCGTGTGTGGTGCCGGTAGAAACCGTGTGTGGTGCCGTAGAAACCGTGTGTGGTGCCGGTAGAAACCGTGTGTGGTGCCGGTAGAAGCGTGTGTTGCCGGTAGAAACGTGTGTGGTGCCGGTAGAAGCGTGTGTGGTGCCGGTAGAAAGCGTGTGTGGTGCCGGTAGAAAGCGTTGTGTGGTGCCGGTAGAAACCGTGTGTGGTGCCGGTAGAAACCGTGTGTGGTGCCGGTAGAAACCGTTGGTGCCGGTAGAACCGTGTGTGGTGCCGGTAGAAACCGTGTGTGTGCCTGTAGAAACCGTGTGGTGCCGGTAGAAACCGTGTGTGGTGCCGGTAGAAACCGTGTGGTGCCGGTAGAAACCGTGTGTGGTGCCGGTAGAAACCGTGTGTGGTGCCGGTAGAAACCGTGTGTGGTGCCGGTAGAAACCGTGTGTGGTGCCGGTAGAAACCGTGTGTGGTGCCGGTAGAAAGCGTGTGTGGTGCCGGTAGAAAGCGTGTGTGGTGCCGGTAGAAAGCGTGTGTGGTGCCGGTAGAAACCGTGTGTGGTGCCGGTAGAAAGCGTGTGTGGTGCCGGTAGAAAGCGTGTGTGGTGCCGGTAGAAAGCGTGTGGTGCCGGTAGAAACCGTGTGGGTGCCGTAGAAACCGTGTGGTGCCGGTAGAAAAGCGTGTGTGGTGCCGGTAGAAACCGTGTGTGGTGCCGGTAGAAACCGTGTGGTGCCGTAGAAACCGTGTGTGGTGCCGGTAAAACCGTGTGTGGTGCCGTAGAACCGTGTGTGGTGCCGGTGAAACGTGTGGTGCCGTGATACCGTGTGGTGCCGGTAGAAACCGTGTGGTGCCGGTAGAAACCGTGTGGTGCCGGTAGAAACCGTGTGGTGCCGGTAGAAACCGTGTGTGGTGCCGGTAAAACAACACTGAAGACATGCAGAATGTGTTAGTGGCTCTCTGCTCCTCTCAGCCCGTGGCGTTTGGTTTTTAATTAAACCTCCGCTGATGTTTCTGCTTTCATTTACAAAATGATTAGACCTTGATTTTTTTTTCTCCCACAAAAGAGAAAGATTTGCTGAAGGGTTTGAAATGTGTAATGAAAAGATCAGTAATTGGAACCGTACTGAGTGGTAGAGCAGGCAGCAGGGTATAGTGGTAGAGCAGGCAGCAGGATATAGTGGTAGAGCAGGCAGCAGGATATAGTGGTAGAGCAGGCAGCAGGATATAGTGGTAGAGCAGGCAGCAGGATATAGTGGTAGAGCAGGCAGCAGGGTATAGTGGTAGAGCAGGCAGCAGGGTATAGTGGTAGAGCAGGCAGCAGGATATAGTGGTAGAGCAGGCAGCAGGATATAGTGGTAGAGCAGGCAGCAGGATATAGTGGTAGAGCAGGCAGCAGGATATAGTGGTAGAGCAGGCAGCAGATATAGTGGTAGAGCAGGCAGCAGGATATAGTGGTAGAGCAGGCAGCAGGATATAGTGGTAAGCAGGCAGCAGGATATGTGTAGAGCAGGCAGCAGATTAGTGGTAGAGGCAGCAGCAGGGTATAGTGGTAGAGCAGATATAGTGTAGAGCAGGCAGCAGGATATAGTGGTAGAGCAGGCAGCAGGATATAGTGGTAGAGCAGGCAGCAGGATATATGGTAGAGCAGGCAGCAGATATAGTGGTAAGCAGGCAGCAGGTATAGGGGTAGAGCAGCAGCAGGATATAGTGGTGAGCGGCAGCAGGAATGTGGTAGAGCAGGCAGCAGGTTATAGTGGTAGAGCAGGGCAGCAGGATATAGTGGTAGAGCAGGCAGAGGATATAGTGGTAGAGCAGGCAGCAGTATATAGTGGTAGAGCTAGGCAGCAGGGTATAGTGGGTAGAGCAGGCAGCAGGATATATTGGTAGAAGGGCAGCAGGATATAGTGGTAGAGCAGGCAGCAGGATATAGTGGTAGAGCAGGCAGCAGGATATAGTGGTAGAGCAGCAGCAGGGTATAGTGGTAGAGCAGGCAGCAGGGTATAGTGGTAGAGCAGCAGCAGGATTAGTGGTAGAGCAGGAATATAGTGTAGAGCAGGCAGCAGGATATAGTGGTAGAGCCAGGCAGCAGGGTATAGTGGTAGAGCAGGCAGCAGGATATAGTGGTAGAGCAGGCAGCAGGTATAGTGGTAGAGCAGCCAGCAGGATATAGGGGTAGAGCAGGCAGCAGGATTAGTAGGGCAGCGGCAGGTATATGGTAGAGCAGGCAGCAGGATTATAGTGGTAGAGCAGGCAGCAGGATATAGTGGTAGAGCAGGCAGCAGGTATAGTGGTAGAGCAGGCAGCAGATATAGTGTTAAGCAGGCAGCAGATATAGTGGTAGAGCAGGCAGCAGGATATAGTGGTGAGAGCAGGCAGCAGGATATAGTGGTAGAGCAGGCACAGGATATAGTGTAGAGCAGGCAGGAGATAGTGGTAGAGCAGCAGGTATAGTGGTAGAGCAGGCAGCAGATATGTGGTAGAGCAGGCAGCAGGATATAGTGGTAGAGCAGGCCAGGATATAGTGTAGGCAGGCGCAGGGTATAGTGGTAGAGCAGGGTAGATAAGTGGTAGAGCAGGCAGCAGGGTATAGTGGTAGAGCAGGCAGCAGGATATAGTGGTAGAGCAGGCAGCAGGATATAGTGGTAGAGCAGGCAGCAGGTATAAGTGGTAGAGCAGGCACAGGATCGGTATAGCAGGCAGGGATTAGTGGTAGAGCAGGCAGCAGGATATAGTGGTAGAGCAGGCAGCAGGATATAGTGGTAGAGCAGGCAGCAGGATATAGTGGTAGAGCAGGCAGCAGGATATAGTGGTAGAGCAGGCAGCAGGATATAGTGGTAGAGCAGGCAGCAGGATATAGTGGTAGAGCAGCAGCAGGATATAGTGGTAGAGCAGCAGCAGGATATAGTGGTAGAGCAGGCAGCAGGATATGTGGTAGAGCAGCAGCAGGATATAGTGGTAGAGCAGGATATAGTGGTAGAGCAGGCAGCAGGGTATAGTGGTAGAGCAGGCAGCAGGAAATAGTGGTAGAGCAGCCAGCTAAGGAATATAGTGGTAGAGCAGGCAGCAGGATATAGTGGTTAGAGGCAGGCAGCAGGGATAGTGGTAGAGCAGGCAGCAGGATATAGTGAGAGCAGGCAGCAGGGATAGTGGTAGAGCAGGCAGCAGGATATAGGTAGAGCAGGCAGCAGGATATAGTGTGGTAGAGCAGGCAGCAGGATATAGTGGTAGAGCAGGCAGCAGGGTATAGTGGGTAGAGCGCAGCAGGATATAGTGGTAGAGCAGGCAGCAGGATATAGTGTGAAGCAGGCAGCAGGATATAGTGGTAGAGCAGGCAAGCAGGGATAGTGGTAGAGCAGGCAGCAGGGTATAGTGGTAGAGCAGGCAGCAGGATTATGTGGTAGAGCAGGCAGCGGATATAGTGGTAGAGCAGGCAGCAGGATATAGTGTTAGAGCAGGCAGCAGGGTATAGTGGTAGAGCAGGCAGGCAGGGTATAGTTAGAGCACGCAGATATCGTGGTAGAGCAGGCAGCAGGATATAGTGGTAGAGCCGGCAGCAGGGTATAGTGGTAGAGAGCAGCAGCAGGATATAGTGGAGCAGCGCAGGATATAGCTGGTAGAGCAGAATAGTGGTAGAGCAGGCAGCAGGATATAGTGGTAGAGCAGGCAGCAGGATATAGTGGTAGAGCAGGCAGCAGGATATAGTGGTAGAGCAGGCAGCAGGATATAGTGGTAGAGCAGGCAGCAGGATATAGTGGTAGAGCAGGCAGCAGGGTATAGTGGTAGAGCAGGCAGCAGGGTATAGTGGTAGAGCAGGCAGCAGTATAGTGGTAGAGCAGGCAGCAGGGTTAGTGGTAGAGCAGGATAGTGTAGAGCAGGCAGCAGGGTATAGTGGTAGAGGCAGCAGCAGGATATAGTGGTAGAGCAGATATAGTGTAGCAGGCAGAGGATATAGTGGTAGAGCAGGCAGCAGGTATAGTGGTAGAGCAGGCAGCAGGATATATGGTAGAGCAAGGCAGCAGATATAGTGGTAGAGCAGGCAGCAGGATATAGTGGTAAGAGCAGGCAGCAGGGAGGTATAGTGGTAAGCAGGCAGGCAGGATATAGTGGTAGAAGCAGGCAGCAGGTATAGTGGTAGAGCAGGATAGTGTAGAACAGAGGTATAGTGAGAGCAGGCAGCAGGATATAGTGGTAGAGCAGGCAGCAGGGTATAGTGGTAGAGCAGGCAGCAGGATATAGTGGTAGAGCAGGCAGCAGGGTATAGTGGTAGAGCAGGCAGCAGGGTATAGTGGTAGAGCAGGCAGCAGGTATAGTGGTAGAGCAGGCAGCAGGTATAGTGGTAGAGCAGGCAGCAGGATATAGTGGTAGAGCAGGCAGCAGGATATAGTGGTAGAGCAGGATATAGTGGTAGAGCAGGCAAGCGGTATAGTGGTAAGCAGCAGGATAAGTGGTAGAGCAGGCAGCAGGGTATATTGGTAGAGCAGCAGCAGTATAGTGGGAGACAGGCAGCAGGATATATGGGTAGAGCAGGCAGCAGGGTATTAGTGGTAGAGCAGGCAGCAGGGTATAGTGGTTAGAGCAGGCAGCAGGATATAGTGGTAGAGCAGGCGGCAGATATAGTGGTAGAGCAGGCAGCAGGATATAGTGGTAGAGCAGCAGCGATATAGTGGTAGAGCAGCAGCAGGGTATATGGTAGAGCAGCAGCAGGGTATAGTGGTAGAGCAGGCAGCAGGGTAAGTGAGAGCAGGCAGCAGGGTATAGTGGTAGAGCAGGCAGCAGGGTATAGTGGTAGAGCAGGCAGCAGGGTATGGTGGTAGAGCAGGCAGCAGGATATAGTGGTAGAGCAGGCAGCAGGGTATAGTGGTAGAGCAGGATATAGTGGTAGAGCAGGCAGCAGGATATAGTGGTAGAGCAGGCAGCAGGATATAGTGGTAGAGCAGGCAGCAGGCTATATGGTAGAGCAGCAGCAGGATATAGTGGTAGAGCAGGCAGCAGGATATAGTGGTAGAGCAGGCAGCAGTATATAGTGGTAGTGAGGGATATAGTGTAAGCAGGACAGCAGGGTATGTGGTAGAGCAGATATAGTGGTAGAGCAGGCAGCAGGTATAGTGGTAGAGCAGCAGCAGGGTATAGTGTAGAGCAGGCAGCAGGGTATAGTGGTAGAGCAGGCAGCAGGGTATGTGGTAGAGCAGGCACAGGGTATAGCAGGGAGGTATAGAACAGGCAGCAGGATATAGTGGTAGAGCAGGCAGCAGGTATAGTGGTAGAGCAGCAGCAGGATATGTGGTAGAGCAGGCAGCAGGATATAGTGGTAGAGCAGGCAGCAGGATATAGTGGTAAGCAGGCAGCGGATATAGTGGTAGAGCAGGCAGCAGGATATAGTGGTAGAGCAGGCAGCAGGATAAGTGGTAGAGCGACAGGATAAGTGTCAGCAGATATAGTGGTAGAGCAGGCAGCAGGATATGTGGTAGAGCAGATATAGTGGTAGAGCAGGCAGCAGGATATAGTGGTAGAGCAGGCAGCAGGATATAGTGGTAGAGCAGGCAGCAGGATATAGTGGTAGAGCAGGCAGCAGGATATAGTGGTAGAGCAGGCAGCAGGATATAGTGGTAGAGCAGGCAGCAGGGTATAGTGGTAGAGCAGGCAGCAGGATATAGTGGTAGTTTAGTTTACATCTCTCTCTCTCTCTCTCTCTCTCTCTCTCTCTCTCTCTCTCTCTGTGTCCTTTAGTTTAAATCTCTGTCTCTCTCTCTGTCTCTCTCTCTCTCTCTCGCTCGCGCTCTCTCTCTGTGTCCTTTAGTTTAAATCTCTGTCTCTCTCTCTGTCTCTCTGTCTCTCTCTCGCTCTCGCTCTCGCGCTCGCGCTCTCTCTCTGTGTCCTTTAGTTTAAATCTCTCTGGTAGTATTTTACATCTCCATATGGTGTCATGCTCAGTTTGATCTACTTCAGGAAGTGATGTTGCAGACTTGTTTCTGCCCCCTTCTCATTGAGTATTGAAGACTGACGGGGCACTGCAGGTTGCCATTAGCTACGAAATTATGCTTGTAACTTATTCTGTGCGATTTAAATTCCTTTTCCCCTTTCATTATACTGGAGGATCCTGTTTTCTACAAACAGCAGTACTGTGGTCATCCTTACACGTAATGGCTTCAATGAGGGGCTTCTCCCCTGGCCCCCGGAGCCTGGCCCCCGAAGCCCCCAGAGCCTGGCCCCCAGAGCCTGGCCCCCAGAGCATGGCCCCCAGAGCCTGGCCCCCAGAGCCTGGCCCCCAGAGCCTGGCCCCCGAAGCCCCCAGAGCCTGGCCCAGAGCATGGCCCCCAGAGCCTAGTGATGCATTTTGAAACTCGGCCTGTTCAGGGATTGGTTTGGGAGAAGGCTTGCCTGTTGCCTACCTAAACTGAAGCTGACAGGAGAGAAAGGTCCAACTGTATGATGACTGTTGTCTAACGCCACTGTGTTTACCTGTGCAGGTGAGGGGAAGTGGTTCCGGAACATAGACTACTACCGCTTGGACGGCTCCACCAACGCCCTGAACCGGAAGAAGTGGGCAGAGGAGTTCAATGACTACAGCAACGTCCGGTAAACGACACCCGGCTCGCCACTACACGACACCCGGCTCGCCACTACACGACACCCGGCTCGCCACTACACGACACCCGGCTCGCCACTACACGACCCACGGCTCGCCACTACAACGACACCCGGCTCGCCACACACGACACCGGCTCGCCACTACACGACACCCGCTCGCCACTACACGACACCCGGCTCGCCACTAACACGACACCCGGCTCGCCACTAACGCACCCGTCTGCCACTGAACGACACCCGGCTCGCCACTGAACGACACCCGTCTCGCCACTGAACGACACCCGTCTCGCCACTGAACGACACCCGTCTCGCCACTGAACGACACCCGGCTCGCCACTACACGACACCCGGCTCGCCACTACACGACACCCCGGCTCGCCACTCACGACCGCGCCACTACACGCAGCCGGCTCGCCACTGAACGACTCGACAACGACACCCGGCTCGCCACTGAACGACACCCGGCTCGCCCACTACACGACACCCGCTCGCCACTACACGACCCCCCGGCTCGCCACTACACGACACCCGTCCGCACTGAACGACACCCGGCTCGCCCCCACTGAACGACACCCTCTCGCCACTGACACGACACCCGGCTCGCCCACTACACGACACCGCGCTCGCCACTACACGACACCCGCTCGCCACTACACGACACCCGGCTCGCCACTACACGACACCCGGCTCGCCACTGAACGACACCCGGCTCGCCACTGAACGACACCCGGCTCGCCACTACACGACACCCGGCTCGCCACTACACGACACCCGGCTCGCCACTACACGACACCCGGCTCGCCACTACACGACACCCGGCTCGCCACTACACGACACCCGGCTCGCCACTACACGACACCCGGCTCGCCACTACACGACACCCGGCTCGCCACTACACGACACCCGGCTCCTCACTTAACAACAAATCAAATGTATTTATAAAGCCTTTTTTACATCAGCTGATATCCAAAGTGCTGTACAGAAACCCAGCCTAAAACCCCAAACAGCAAGCAGTGCAGGTGTAGAAGCACGGTGTCTGGGAAAAACTCCCTAGAAAGGCCAAAACCTAGGAAGAAACCTAGAGAGGAACCAGGCTATGAGGGGTGGCCAGTCCTCTTCTGGCTGTGCCGGGTGGAGATTATAACAGAACATGGCCAAGATGTTCAAATGTTCATAGATGACCAGCAGGGTCAAATAATAACAATCACAGTAGTTGTCGAGGGTGCAACAAGTCAGCACCTCAGGAGTAAATGTCAGTTGGCTTTTCATAGCCGATCATTCAGAGTATCTCTACCGCTCCTGCTGTCTCTAGAAACCGGATAAGACAGGAGACGTCCGGTGGGGGGGAGTGTTTCCTCTCTACCGCTCCTGCTGTAGGTAGCACCATTCCTACTCCCCCCCCTAAATGTGGGGAGGAAACACTCCCCCCGCCCTAAATGAGGATGAACCTCCCCCCCTAATGTGAGGAGGAAACTCCCCCCCTAAATGTGAGGAGAAACACTCCCCCCCCTAAATGTGAGGAGGAAACACCTCCCCCCCTCCTAATGTGGGGAGGAAACACTCCCCCCCCCTAAATGTGGGGAGGAAACACTCCCCCCCCCCCCTAAATGTGGGGAGGAAACACTCCCCCCCCCCCTAAATGGGGGGAGAAAACACTCCCCCCCCCCCTAAATGTGGGGGGAAACACCCCCCCCTCCCTAAATGTGGGAGGAAACACTCCCCCCCTAAATGTGGGGAGGAAACACTCCCCCCCTAATGTGGGGAGGAAACACTCCCCACCCTAAATGTGGGAGGAAACACTCCCCCCTAAATGTAGGGAAACATCCCCCCTAAATGTGAGGAGGAAACACTCCCCCCCTAAATGTGAGGAGGAAACACTCCCCCCCTAAATGTGAGGAGGAAACACTCCCCCCCTAAATGTGAGGAGGAAACACTCCCCCCCTAAGTGAGGAGGAACACTCCCCCCCTAAATGTGAGGAGGAAACACTCCCCCCCTAAATGTAGGAGGAAACACTCCCCCCTAAATGTGAGGAGGAAACACTCCCCCCCCCTAATGTGAGAGGAACACTCCCCCCCCCTAAATGTGGGGAGGAACCTCCCCCCCCCTAAATGTGGGGGAGGAAACACTCCCCCCTAAATTGGGGAGGAAACCACTCCCCCCCCCCCTAAATGTGGGGAGGAAACACTCCCCCCCTAAATGTGAGGAAACACTCCCCCCCTAAATGTGGGGAGGAACACTCCCCCCCCTAAATGTGGGGAGGAAAACACTCCCCCCCCCTAAATGTGGGGAGGAAACACTCCCCCCCCCCTAAATGTGGGGAGGAAACACTCCCCCCCTAAATGTGGGGAGGAAACACCCCCCCCCCCAAAATGTGGGGAAGAACACTCCCCCCCCCTAAATGTGAGGAGGAAACACTCCCCCCCTAAATGTGAGGAGGAAAACACTCCCCCCCTAAATGTGAGAGGAAACACTCCCCCCCTAAATGTGGGGAGGAAACACTCCCCCCCTAAATGTGGGGAGGAAACACTCCCCCCCTAAATGTGGGAGGAACACTCCCCCCTAAATGTGGGGAGGAACACCCCCCCTAATGTGAGGAGGAAACAACTCCCCCCTAATGTGTGAGGAGGAAACACTCCCCCCCTAAATGTGAGGAGGAAACACTCCCCCCCTAAATGTGGGGAGGAAACACTCCCCCCCTAAATGTGGGGAGGAAACACTCCCCCCCTAAATGTGGGGAGGAAACACTCCCCCCCCTAAATGTGAGGAGGGAAACACTCCCCCCCCTAATGTGAGGAGGAAACACTCCCCCCCCTAAATGTGAGGAGGAAACACTCCCCCCCCATAATGTGAGGAGGAAACACTCCCCCCCCCTAAATGTGAGGAGGAAACCTCCCCCCCTAAATGTGAGGAGGAACACTCCCCCCCTAAATGTGAGGAGGAAACACTCCCCCACCCTAAATGTGGGAGGAAACACCCCCCCCTAAATGTGAGGAGGAAACACTCCCCCCCCTAAATGTGAGGAGGAAACACTCCCCCCCCTAAATGTGAGGAGGAAAACACTCCCCCCCCTAAATGTGAGGAGGAAACACTCCCCCCCCTAAAATTGAGGAGGAACACTCCCCCCCTAATGTGAGGGGAACCACTCCCCCCCTAAATGTGAGGAGGAAACACTCCCCCCCCCCTAAATGTGAGGAGAAACACTCCCCCCCCCCCCTAAATGTGAGGAGGAAACCTCCCCCCTAATGTGAGAAACACTCCCCCCCTAAATGTGAGGAGGAACACTCCCCCCCCCCTAAATGTGAGGAGGAAACACCCCCCCCCCCCCTAAATGTGAGGAGGAAACACTCCCCCCCCCTAAATGTGAGGAGAAACACTCCCCCCCCTAAATGTGAGGAGGAAACACTCCCCCCCTCAATGTGAGGAGGAAACACTCCCCCCCCTAAATGTGAGGAGGAAACACTCCCCCCCCCAAATGTGAGGAGGAAACACTCCCCCCTAAATGTGAGGGAGGAAACACTCCCCCCTAAATGTGAGGAGAAACACCCCCCCCCCTAAATGTGAGTAGGAAACACTCCCCCCCCCCCTAAATGTGAGTAGGAAACACTCCCCCCCCCCCTAAATGTGAGTAGGAAACACTCCCCCCCCCCCCCCCTAAATGTGAGGAGAAACACTCCCCCCCCTAAATGTGAGGAGGAAACGTAGGATAACAATATCCCTATACTCTACAAAGGACACCCATACCCTGGTAGTAGAAACAAGTTACTTTGATAGTCCTGTACCTTCATAGTTGATATTGTAATGTAGACATCTTCCATGAGAGGAAGTTGGTTCTATGCCCCCCTCTTACTTTCTCCTCCATCTCTACCTCTCCTCTCCTCCATCTCTACCTCTCCTCTCCTCCATCTCTACCTCTCCTCTCCTCCATCTCTACCTCTCCTCTCCTCCATCTCTACCTCTCCTCTCCTCCATCTCTACCTCTCCTCTCCTCCATCTCTACCTCTCCTCTCCTCCATCTCTACCTCTCCTCCATCTCTACCTCTCCTCCATCTCTACCTCTCCTCCATCTCTACCTCTCCTCCTCCTCCCTCTCTACCTCTCCTCCTCCTCCCTCTACCTCTCCTCCTCCTCCCTCTACCTCTCCACCTCCTCTCCTCTCCTCCCCCTCTCTTTGTAGAGGTCGGTTGTTCCTGATCTCGACCAGGGCTGGTTCTCTGGGCATCAACCTGATAGGAGCTAACCGGGTCATCATCTTTGACGCGTCCTGGAACCCGTCGTACGACATCCAGAGTATCTTCAGACTCTACCGCTTCGGGCAGCTCAAGACCTGCTAACGTCTACCGATTCTGGCTCAGGTAACAGCCCAGGTGATCAATTCAGTTAGCCGTCAGTTACCGGCAGTCAGAGTAGCCAGCAGTCAGTCAGTCCGTCAGTTCAGCCGTCAGTTTGCCAGTCAGTCAGTCAGGCCAGTCAGTCAGTCAGTTTAGCCAGCCAGCAGTGCATTACCAGCCAGCCAGTCAGTCAGTTAGCCAGTCAGTTAGCCAGCCAGCCAGCCAGTCAGTCAGCTAGCTAGCCAGCCAGTCAGTCAGTCAGTTAGCCAGCCAGCCAACCAGTCAGTCAGCAACCAGTCAGCCAACCAGTCAGCCACTCAATCGATCACTGTTCTGCTGTGATGTGGAGGCTATGGTCAGGGGCTGAGGTGGACCTCTTCTCCTCTCAGGGTACTATAGATGTTAACCTGTCCTCTTCTCCTCTCAGGGTACTATAGATATAAACCTGTCCTCTGACCTGTCCTCTGACCTGTCCTCTTCTCCTCTCAGGGTATTATAGATATAAACCTGTCCTCTTCCCCTCTCAGGGTACTATAGATATAAACCTGTCCTCTGACCTGTCCTCTTCTCTCAGGGTACTATAGATATAAACCTGTCCTCTGTCCTCTTCTCCTCTCAGGGTACTATAGACATTAACCTGTCCTCTGTCCTCTTCTCCTCTCAGGGTACTATAGATGTAAACCTGCCTCTTCCCTCTCAGGGTATATAGATATAAACCTGTCCTCTGTCCTCTTCTCCTATCAGGTATTATAGATTAAAACCTGTCCTCTGTCCTCTTCCCTCTCAGGGTACTATAGATATAAACCTGACCTTCTCTCCCTCAGGTACTAATAGATATAACCCTGTCCTCTTCTCCTCTCAGGTACTATAGTATAAACCTGTCCTCTCTCCTCTCCTCTCCGGGTACTATAGATATTAACCTGTCCTCTGTCCTCTTCTCCTCTCAGGGTACTATATATATAACCTGTCCTCTTCTCCTCTCAGGGTAGTATAGATATAAACCTGTCCTCTTCTCCTCTCAGGGTACTATAGATATAAACCTGTCCTCTCTCCTCTTCAGGGTACTATAGATATACTGTCCCCTGTCCTCTTCTCCTCAGGGTACTATAGATATAAACCTGTCCTCATTCTCCTCTCAGGGTACTATAGATATAAACCTGTCCTCTGTCCTCTTCTCCTCTCAGGGTACTATAGATATAAACCTGTCCTCTTCTCCTCTCAGGGTATTATAGATATAAACCTGTCCTCTTCCTCTTCTCCTCTCAGGGTACTATAGATATAAACCTGACCTCTTCTCCTCTCAGGGTACTATAGATATAAACCTTCCTCTTCTCCTCTCAGGTATATATATATAACCTGTCTCTTCTCCTCTCAGGGTACTATAGTATAAAACCTGTCCTCGTTTCACTCTAGGGTACCATAGATATAAACGCTGTCCCTCTCTCCTCCTCAGGTATTATAGATATTAAACCTGTCCTCTTCTTCTCTCAGGGTACTATAGATATTAACCTGTAATCTTCTCCTCCAGGGTACTATAGATATTACCGTCCTCTTCCCTCTCAGGGTACTATAGATATAAACATGTACCTATTATCCCTCAGGGTACTTAGATATAAACCTGAACTCTTCTCTCACGGGTACACTTAGATATAACCGACCTCTTCCCTCTCAGGTATATAGTATAAACCTGTCCTCTGTCCTCTCTCCTCTCAGGGTACTATAGATTAAACCTGTCCTCGTCTCCTCTCAGGGTACAGATATTGCTTCCCTCTAGTGGTAAGCTAAACCTTCTGTCCTCCTTCTCCATCTCAGGGTTACTATAGATATAAACCTGTCTACTGTCCTCTTCTCCTCTCAGGGTACTATAGATTCACCTGTGACCTCTTCTCTCTCAGGTCTACTATAGATATAAACCTGTTCTCCTCAGTACTATTAAACCCCTCTTCCTCCAGGGTACTATAGATACAACTGACCTCTTCTCCCTCTCAGGTTACTATAGATTATAAATGTCCTCTGTCCTTTCTCCTCTCAGGGTACTAGAGATATAACCTGTCCTCTTCTCCTTCTCAGGGTAACTATAGATATAAACCTGTCGCTAATTCTCCTCTCCCAGGTGTACTATAGATATATAAACCTGACCTCTTCTCTCCACGGGTACTAATAGATATAAACTGACTCTTCCCCTCTCAGGGTACGATAGATATAAACCTGTCTCTGTTCCTCTTCTCATCTCAGGGTACTATAGATATAACCTGTCCTCTTCTCCTACTCAGGTACTAGATATAAACCTGACCTCTTCTCCTCTCAGGGTACTATAGATATAACCTGTCCTCTTCTCCTCAGGGTACTATAGAATATAAACCTGTCCTCTTCTCCTCTCAGGCGTACTATAGATATAAACCCTGACCTCGTTCTCCATCTAGGGTACTATAGTATAACTGTCCTCGTGTCCTCTTATCTCCTCTCAGGTACTATCAGATATAAACCTGTCCTCTTCCTCCTTCTCAGGGTACTATAGATATAAACCTAGTCCTTCTTCTCCTCTAGGTTACTATAGATATAAACCGTCCTCTGACCTGTCTCTAGTTCCTCTCGGGTATATAGAAATAAACCTTCCTCTGTCATCTGCTCCTCTCAGGGTCCTATTAGACATAACTGGGTTTCCTTCTTTGTCCTCTTCCTCTCAGGGTACTGATAGATGTCAACTGTCCCTCTGTCCTCTTCTCCTCTCAGGGTTAATATGATATAAACTGTCCCTGCCTCTTCTCCTCTCAGGGTACTATAGATATAAACTTGTACCCTCTGTCCTCTTCTCCTCAGGGTTACTATAGATATTAACTCGTCTCTGATCCTTCTTCTCCTCTCAGCGGTACTATAGATATATAACCTGACCTCTTCCTCCGCTCAGGGTACTATAGATATAAACCTGTCCTCTGTCCTCTTCTCCTCTCAGGGTACTATAGATATAACATGTCCTCTTCTCCTCTAGGGTACTATAGATATAAACCCTGTCCCTCTTCTCCTCTCAGGGTACTATGGAAGAGAAGATCTATGACGCCAGGTGGCTAAACAGCTCTGTCCTTCCGAGTGGTGGATCAAAGCAGATCGAGAGACTTCATTCACCATGAATGAGCTGACCGAGCTCTACGTTTGAACCGGACCCTTCGGATGATCCACACTGGAAGAAGAGCAAGAGACATGCCTATGCTGCCAAAGGTACGAGGCTGGATGGGATGGCTGGGGGGGTATAATCTCTATAGTAAACATAGATGTATGTCACTTCTGTCCCAGGACGATGTGGGATGTGACTATTAACGAGGAACAATTATGTCACTGGTTATTTGGAGACATCGCGGTTTTGTGTGTGCACGCTGACCTGGCACGCTCTGGAGGGAACATGTGGGGCCAGCTGGCCCCCTGCTCACTGAGCCCCTGCAGAGGAACAGGTCACCCTGTTTTCTGTGTTTTAAACCTCTTCATTATAGACACACCGCAATATCCTTCACTGGAAAACGATGAACCAAATAACTTTAAATGCAAGATGCGCTCTGTTAACCTGCTCCCTCCGTGCATATGAAACGCTGGAATACATTGTGTGTGTGTGTGTGTGTGTGTTGTGTGTGCATTGTGTTATAAAAGGTTAGTGTTGCAGCCAGCTGCCTTTGACTTTAGAGCCGTCATAAACCGTGTTGTTACCCCCACTCGGGCTGTGCGGCCTGCGTCCACACTCAGCTCCCTCTCTCTCTCGTTCATTGTTTTCATACCCATGGGTGCAGGTGCTGTGTGACAGGCTGTTTGGCGGCCCCCCCCCTACCCCCGCCCCCCCCCCCCCACCCCGACCCATGCGCGTTAATGATCTCCAGCACAGCCTTTAGAGAGCATATCTAACAGCACAGTGCACCGTCATGACTTCTGTTTACTGACTTTTACAAAGTAGATTGATGAATCATTTGGAGAGGAGAGATGGATGAATCATTTGGAGAGGAGAGGATAGATGGATGAATCATTTGGAGAGGAGAGATGGATGAATCATTTGGAGAGGAGAGATGGATGAATCAGTTGGAGATGAGATGGATAACCTGAGAGGAAATTGGATAATCAGTTGGAGAGGAGAGATGGATTGAATATTGGAGAGGAGAGGATGTGGATGAATCAGTTGGAGAGGAAGAGGATCAAGGAGAGGGTGATAATCAGTTGGAGAGGAGATGGATGAACTTGGCATGAGTTGTGATCGTAGAGGAGAGGGATGAATCAGTAGACACTGGAGAAGTGAGAGAGATGGTAATCAGTTGGAGATGAGGATGGATGATCAGTGGTAAGAGAGGAGAGATGATAAGGTAATGAATGGGGACAGTTGGAAGGAGAGGAGAGGATGACCGTGAGAGGTGACGTGGAGAGGGAATCAATCAGCTGGAAGGGAAGGAGAGATTGGATCATCAGTTGGAAGAGAGAAGAGATGGATCAACAGTTTGAAGGAGAGGAGAGATATCGATAGGAGAGGAGAGAGGAGATATGGAAGGAGAGAAAGGGATGAATCAGTTGGAGAGGAGAGATGGATGAATCAGTTGGAGAGGAGAGATGGATGAATCAGTTGGAGAGGAGAGATGGATGAATCAGTTGGAAAGAGAGATGAATGAATCAGTTGGATGGAGAGATGGATGAATCAGTTGGAGAGGAGAGATGGATGAATCAGTTGGAAGGAGAAGATGGATGAATCAGTTGGAGAGGAGAGATGGATGAATCAGTTGGAGAGGAGAGATGGATGATCATTGGAGAGGAGAGATGGATGAACCGTTGGAGAGGAATATGGATGAAAGTTTGGAAAGAGAGATGAATGAATCAGTGGATGGAGGAGATGGAGTGAAATCAGTTGAGAGAGAGATGGATGAAATCAGTTGGAAGGAGAAAGTTGAGACAGTTAGATAGAGATGAATCAGTTGGAGAGGAGAGATGGATGAACTCGTTGGGAGAGAGAGGATGGATGAATCAGTTGGAGGGAGAGATGGTGAATCAGTTTTGGAGAGGAGAGAGGATGACAGTTGGAAGGAGATGGAGATCAGTTGACAGGAGAGGAGAGATGGATCAATCGTGGAAGGAGAGGAGAGATGGATCAATCAGTTGGAAGGAGAGGAGAGATGGATGAACAGTTGTGAAGGAGAGAGGAGAGATGGATGAATCATGGAGAGAGATAGATGGATGAACAGTTGGGTAGGAGAGATGGATGAATCAGTTGGAGAGGGGAGAGATGGATGATCAGTTGGAGAGGAGAGATGGATGAATCAGTTGGTAAAGACAGAATGAATGAATCATTTGATGGAGGATGTGAATCAGTTTGGAGAGGAGAGATGGATGATCAGTTATTGGAAGAGAAGAGGATGAATCATTGGAGAGGAGTAGATGATGAATCAGTTGGTAAGGAGAGATGGATGATCAGTTGGAGAGGAGTAGATGGATATCAGTTGGAGAGATGAGATGGATGAAATAAGTTGGAAAGAGAGATGAATGACAGTTGGATGGATGAGATGGATGAATCAGCTTGGAGAGGAGAGATGGATGAATCCAGTTGGAAGGAGAAGAATGGAATGAATCAGTTGGAAGAGAAGATGGATAATCAGTTAGAGGGTATGTCAGTTGGAGAGAGAGAGATGATGAATCAGTTGAGAGGAGAGGAGATGGATGAACAGTTGGAGAGGAGATGATGTCGTGAATGGAAGATACAGTGGAAAGAGAGATGGATGAATCAGTTGGATGAGAGATGGATGAATCAGTTGGAGGGAGAGATGGATGAATAGTTTGAAGGAGAAGATGGATGAATCAAGTGGAGAGAAGAGAAGATGGATGAAATCGTTGGAGAGGAGAGACTGGATGAATCAGTTGGAGAGGAGAGAGGATGATCAGGTTTGGAAGGAGAGATGGCTGAAATCAGTTGGAAGGAGAAGCATGATAGATAGTTGAATCATTTGAAGGGAGAGGATTTATGGAAAAAATATCAGCTGGAGGATAGATGGATGTAACTCAGTGAGAGGGAGAGAGGAGGAGATGGATGAATCAGTTGAAGGAAGAAGATGGATGAATCATTGGGAGAGCAGATGGAGAATCATGTTGGAGAGGAGAGATGGATGATGCAGTTGGAGAGGAGAGATTGGATGACTCAGTTGGAAGGTAGAGATGGATGAACTCAGGTTGGAAGGAAGATGATAGATAGATGAATCATTTTCTTTTTTTTTTTTTGGGAAAAAAAAGGAAAAGAGATGGGAATCATTGGAAGATAGATGGATGAATCAGTTGATGGAGAGAGAGATGGATGAATCAGTTGGAAGGAGAGAATGAGGAATCAGTTGGAAGGGAGGATGGATGAATCATTAGGAAGGAGTACCATGGATGAACAGTTGGAAGGATATGATGGTGGAATCAGTTCGGAAGGAATTATGATGGAATCATGGAAGTAGGAGAGGGGTGTCAAGGGTACAGCTGTTAGTTCTGCTGGGTTCAGGTACAGCGGTTAGTGTGGTTCAGTTAGCTAGTGGGTTCTACGGTTGGTGAGATCACAGTCTCTGGTTTAGATGTTTTCTGCTGGGTTCAGGTAGCTGTTAGTCTGTGAAGTTGATGCCGTTAGGTACAAGCTGTTAGTTCTGATGGTTATGGTACAGCTGCTTAGTTCTGCTGGTTCAGGTACAGCTGTTAGTTTGCTGGGTTCAGGTACAGCGTCTAGTTTTGCTGGGTTCAGTCAGCGTTACTCTGGGTTAGTTCTGCTGGTTTGCGTAGGCTACAGCTTTAGTTCTGCTGGGTGGTTCTGGTACAGCTGTTAGTTCTGCTGGTTCGGTACAGCTGTTGTCTGGGGTTCGGTACAGCTGTTAGTTCTCTGCTGGGTTCGAGTACAGTGTTAGTTCTGGCTGGGTTTCGGGTACAGGTTAGTTCTGCTGGGTTTCAAGGTTACAGCTGTTTAGTTCGCGGGTGTTACAGCTGTAGTTTCTGGGTGCAAGCAGCTGTGAGTTCCTGCTGGTTCGGGTACAGCTGTTAGTTCTGCTGGGTTCGGGTACAGTTTCTGCAGGTCGGTAGTTTTCTGCTGGGTCAGGTACAGCTCGTAGTTCTGCTGGGTTCGGGTACAGCTGTAGTTCGCTGGGTTCGGGTACAGCTTGTTAGTTCGCTGGGTTCAGGTACGCTGTTTAGTTCTGCTGGGTTCACGTACAGCTGTTAGTTCTGCTGGTTTCAGGTCAGCTGTTAGTTTCGCTGGGTTCGGGTACAGCTGTTAAGCTTCTGCTGGTTCACGTACAGCTGTTAGTCTGCTGGGTTCAAGTACAGCTGTATCTGGCTGGGTTCGGTACAGCTGTTAGTCTGCTGGGTTAAGGTACAGCTGTTTAGTTCTGCTGGTTCACGTAACACGTTAGTTACGTGCTGGGTTCAGGTACAGCGGTTAGTTCTGCTGGGTTCAGGTACAGCTCTTAGTTCTGCTGGGTTCACGTTCTGCTGGGTTCACGTTCTGCTGGGTTCACGTACAGCTGTTAGTTCTGCTGGGTTCAGTACAGCTGTAGTTCTGCTCGGGTAGTTCGTACAGCGTTAGTTCTTGCTGGGTTCGTGTACAGCTGTTCTGCTGGGTTCAGTAGTGTTAGTTCGTTGTTTAGACAGCTGTTAGTTCTTGCTGGGTTCAGGTCCAGCTGTTAGTTCTGCTGGGTCAGTACAGGTTAGCGAGCGGTTCGTATGTAGTTCTGCTGGGTCAACGTTCTGCTGGGTTCACTACAGCTTGTTAGTTCTGCTGGGTTCAGTACAGCTGTTTAGTTCTGTGGGTTCAGGTTACAGCTGTTAGTTCTGCTGTCTAGCTAGTTTCGCGGTTCACGTAACAGCTGTTAGTTCTGCTGGCTCCGTACACTGTATGCAAGACATGTTAGTTCTGCTGGGTTCAGTACAGTGTTAGTTCTGCGGGGTCTCAGGTAAGCTGTTAGTTCTGCTGGTTCACGACAGCTGTTATTTCTCTGACTGGGGTTCACGTACAGCTGTAGTTCTGCTGGGTAGGTACAGCTGTTAGTTCTGCTGGGTCACGTTCTGCCTGGGTTCACGTACACTGTTAGTTTCTGATGGGTTCAGGTTACAGCTGTTAGTTCTGCTGGGTTCGAGTACAGCTGTTAGGTCTGCTGGTGTTCACGTACAGCTGTTAGTTCGCTGGCTTCACGTACAGCTGTTATTCTGCTGGGTCAGGTACAGCTTTTAGTCTGATGGGTTCATACGTTACAGCTGTTAGTTCTGCTGGGTTTAAGCGTGTCCAGCTGTTCATTCGTGTATGTCTGGGTTCAATGTACAGCTGTTAGTTCTGCTGGGTTCAGGTACAGCTGTAGTTCTGCTGGTTCACGTACAGCTGTTGTTCTGCTGGGTTCACGTACAGCTGTTAGTTCTGTGCGTTCACCGACGCTGTGTCTCTCGGCAGGTACAGCTGTAGTTCTGCTGGGTTCCGGACGCTGTTAGTTCTGCGTGGTTCGGGTACAGCTGTAGTTCGCTGGGTTCGGGTACAGCTGTTAGGTTTCTGCTGGGTTCACGTACAGCTGTTAGTTCTGCTGGGTTCACGTACAGCTGTTAGTTCTGCTGGGTTCAGGTACAGCTGTTAGTTCTGCTGGGTTCGGGTACAGCTGTTAGTTCTGCTGGGTTCAGGTACAGCTGTTAGTTCTGCTGGGTTCACGTTCTGCTGGGTTCACGTACAGCTGTTAGTTGCTGGCTGGGTTCACTTAAGCAAGGCTGTTAGTTCTGCTGGGTTACACGTACAGCTGTTAGTTCTGCCGGGTTCACGTACAGCTGTTAGGTTCGTGGTAGGATTGCTGCTGGGTTCAGGTACAGCTGTTAGTTCTGCTGGGTTCACGTACAAGCTGTTATTGTAGTCACTCTTTTTTGCTGGGTTCACGTACAGCTGTTAGTTCTGACGTGGTTTCACGTACAGCTGTTAGTTTCTGTTGGGTTTCACGTACAGCCTGTTAGTTCTGCTGGGTTCAGGTAAGCTGTTAAGTTCGCTGGGTTCGGGGATACAGCTGGTTAGTTCTGTGGTGTTCAGGTACAGCTGTTGTTATGGCTGGGTTCACGTCTGTGAGGTTCACGATACAGCTTGTTAGTTCTGCTGGTTCACGTTACAAGCTGTTGTCTTCTGGTTCGGGTACAGCTGTTAGTTACTGCTGGGTTCAGGTACAGCTGTTATGTTTGCTGGGTTCAGGTACAGCTGTTATTCTGCGTGGTTCACGTACAGCTGTTAGTTTCGGCTGGGTTCGGGTACAGCGGTTTTTCTGCTGGTCACGTACAGCTGTTAAGTTCTGCTGGGTTCAGGTAAGCTGTTAGTTCTGCCGGTTCACGTACAGCTTGTTAGTTCTGACTGGGTTCAGGTACAGCTGTTAGTTCTGCTGGGTTCACGTACAGCTGTTATTTCTGCTCTGGGTTTCACGTACAGCTGTAGTTCTTCTGGGTTCACGTACAGCTGTTAGTTCTGCCTGGGATTGGGCTTTAGTCCTGGTTAACTGTTAGTCTGCTGGGTTCAGGTACAGCTGTTAGTTCTGCGCGTGCTCACGTACAGGTTAGTTCTGCTGGCCGCTTTAGGCTGTTCACGTACAGCTGTTAGTTCTGCTGGGTTCACAGTACAGCTTTAGTTCTGCTGGGTTCACGTACAGCTGTTAGTTCTGCTGGGTTCGGGTACAGCTGTTAGTTCTGCTGGGTTCACGTACAGCTTTTAGGTCTGCTGGGAAATGACTCCCAGACTCTATGTTGCTGTAGACTTGACCCTGTATCCACACAGGGTCACAATAGTTGGGTGGCAGATCTGTCCTCTTCAGTACAGCTATCCTTCAGTACAGCTATCCCTCAGTACAGCTATCCCTCAGGTACAGTATCCCCAGTACACTGTTCCCTCAGTAACTATCCTTCAGTACAGCTATCCCTCAGTTCAGCTATCCTTCAGTACAGCTATCCCTCAGTTCAGCTATCCCTCAGTTCAGCTATCCTTACGCTATCAGCATCCTTCAGCTTCTATCCTTCTGCTATCCTTCAGTCAGTATCTTCAGTCAGTACTTCAGTACAGCTCCTTCAGTACAGATATCCTTCAGTACAGCTCCATCTCATTACAGCTATTCCTCAGTATCCAGCTATCCCTCAGTATCAAAGCTATCCCTCAGTTCAGCTATCCCCTTCATCCCGTCGCTTCCAGCGTCAGCTCCACCAGTTCAGCTATCCTTTAGTACAGCTATCCTTTAGTACAGCTATCCTTTAGTACAGCTATCCTTTAGTACAGCTATCCTTCAGTACAGCTATCCTTCAGTACAGCTATCCTTCAGTACAGCTATCCTTCAGTACAGCTATCCTTCAGCTATCCCTCAGTACAGCTATCCCTCAGTTCAGCTATCCCTCAGTTCAGCTATCCTTCAGTTCAGCTATCCTTTAGTACAGCTATCCTTCAGTACAGCTATCCTTCAGCTATCCTTAGTCAGATATCCTTCAGACATCTTCAGCTATCCGTTAGTGCAGCTATCCTTTAGTTCGCTATCCTTCAGTACAGTATCCTCAGTACACTACCTTAGTATCAGCACCTTCAGTACAGTATCCCTTCAGTACAGCTATCCTTCAGGTACAGCTATCCCTCAGTGACAGCTAATTCAGCTATCCTTCAGTATAGCTAATCCTCACATTCTTCAGTAACAGCTATCCCTCAGTACAGCTATCATTCAGCTACCTTCAGTACAGCTACCTGCACAGCTATCCGTTCAGTACAGCATCCTTTCAGTGACAGTATCCTTCAGTACAGATATCCTTCAGTACAGCTACTCATCAGCATCCTTCAGTACAGCTATCATTCAAGCTACTTCAGTACAGCTAGTCTTCCAGCATCTTCAGTACAAAGCTATCCTTTAGTACACTGACAACACAGACCCTGTTGGCAGGACAGGCAGTTACAACTCATGAGCTACATCTCACCCTCTCTTCTCTACCTCTCACCCTCTTCTCTACCTCTCACCCTCTCTTCTTACCTTCTCACGCCTCTCTCTACATCTAAACCCTCTCTTTCTACTCCCCCTCTCTGTACCTCCACCCTCTTCCTACCTAACCTCTCGCACCTCTACTACGGTACCTCTACCCTCTGCTATTAAATCTCACCCTCTCTTCTCTACCTCTCACCCTCTATTCTCTACCTCCAACCCTCTCCTTCTCTACCTCTCTTCTCACCCAGAGTAGTTTTTCTGGTCTTCATGCTCTCCGTCCCTCCTCAGTCTCACTGAGGTGTGTCATTAGTCACATCCTCTCTTGAGACACTCCTTGTGTGCATCCCAAATCGCCACTGGCTTCCCTATCCCTATAGAGTGCACTACTGTTGACCAGGCCCTATAGACCTGGTTAAAGTAGTTGCTTAAATAGGAAGGCCATTTGGGACACAGTCTCCTGTATTTCTTGCTCTAGAATAGTGAACACTAATGCAAGAGTAAGGAAGCAGCTTGTTCCTCCTAATGACAGAAAGGACAGCCAGGGCCCGCACTAACCCCAACCACACACACACACACACAACACACACACACACACACACACAACAAGTTACATTGAGGGGCCTGCAGGCCCCTCATGTAACTTGTGTGTTGTGTTGTGGTGTGTGTGTGTTGTTGTGTTGTGTTTTGGGGGTTAGTGGGGCCCCTGGCTGCTCCCTTCTCTGTCATTAGGAGGAAACAAGCTGCTTCCTTACTCTGCAATTAGTGTTCACTATTCTAGAGCAGGAAGACAGGAAGACTGTGTCCCAAATGGCTTCCTATTTAATGCACTACTTTAACCAGGTCCTATAGGGCTCTGGTCAACAGTAGTGCACTCTATAGGGAATAGGGAGCCATTTGGAGTTGGGATGCACACAAGGAGTGTCTCAAAGAGAGGGATGGACTAATGACACACCATCAGGTAGACTGATGGAGGGAGAGAGAGATGAAGACCAGAAAAACTACTCTGGGTGAGAAGAGAGGTAGAGAAGAGAGGGTGAGAGGTAGAGAAGAGAGGGTGAGAGGTAGAGAAGAGAGGGTGAGAGGTAGAGAAGAGAGGGTGAGAGGTAGAGAAGAGGGTGAGAGGTAGAGAAGAGGGTGAGAGGTAGAGAAGAGGGTGAGAGGTAGAGAAGAGAGGGTGAGAGGTAGAGAAGAGGGTGAGAGGTAGAGAAGAGGGTGAGAGGTAGAGAAGAGGGTGAGAGGTAGAGAAGAGAGGGTGAGATGTAGCTCATGAGTTGTAACTGCCTGTCCTGCCAACAGGGTCTGTGTTGTCAGTGTACTAAAGGATAGCTGTACTGAAGGAATGCTGAAGGATAGCTGTACTGAAGGATAGCTGAATGATAGCTGTACTGAAGGATAGCTGAATGATAGCTGTACTGAAGGATAGCTGTACTGAAGGATAGCTGTACTGAAGGATAGCTGTACTGAAGGATAGCTGAAGGATAGCTGTACTGAAGGATAGCTGAATGATAGCTGTACTGAGGGATAGCTGTACTGAAGGAATGCTGAAGGATAGCTATACTGAAGGATAGCTGAATGATAGCTGTACTGAGGGATAGCTGTACTGAAGGATAGCTGTACTGAAGGATAGCTGTACTGAAGGATAGCTGTACTAAAGGATAGCTGTACTGAAGGATAGCTGTACTGAAGGATAGCTGAACTAAAGGATAGCTGAAGGATAGCTGAAGGATAGCTGAAGGATAGCTAAAGGATAGCTGAAGGATAGCTGTACTGAAGGATAGCTGTACTAAAGGATAGCTGAACTGAAGGATAGCTGAACTGAGGGATAGCTGAACTGAGGGATAGCTGTACTGAGGGATAGCTGAAGGATAGCTGTACTGAAGGATAGCTGTACTGAAGGATAGCTGTACTGAAGGATAGCTGTACTAAAGGATAGCTGTACTAAAGGATAGCTGTACTAAAGGATAGCTGTACTAAAGGATAGCTGAACTGAGGGATAGCTGAACTGAGGGATAGCTGAACTGAGGGATAGCTGAACTGAGGGATAGCTGAACTGAGGGATAGCTGTACTGAGGGATAGCTGTACTGAAGGATAGCTGTACTGAAGGATAGCTGTACTGAAGGATAGCTGTACTGAAGGATAGCTGAAGGATAGCTGAAGGATAGCTGTACTGATGATAGCGGAAGGATGTCTGAAAGGTCTAGCTGTACTAAAAGGATGCGACTGAGGGATAGCTGAACTGAGGGATAGCTGTACTGAAGGATAGCTGAACTGAGGGATAGCTGTACTGAAGGATAGCTGTACTGAGGGATAGCTGTACTGAGGGATAGCTGTACTGAGGGATAGCTGTACTGAGGGATAGCTGTACTGAAGGATAGCTGTACTGAAGAGGACAGATCTGCCACCCAACTATTGTGACCCTGTGTGGATACAGGGTCAAGTCTACAGCAACATAGAGTCTGGGAGTCATTTCCCAGCAGACCTAAAAGCTGTACGTGAACCCAGCAGAACTAACAGCTGTACGTGACCCAGCAGAACTACAGCTGTACCCGAACCACACACCACAGCAGAACTAAAACAGATGTACGTGAACCCAGCAGAACTAACAGCTGTACGTGGCACCCAGCAGACTACAGCTGTAGCGTGACCCAGGCAGAACTAACAGCTGTACGTGAACCGCAGAACTCAGCGTGTACCCGAACCAGCATAACTAACAGCTGTGACGCCGAACCCAGCAGAACTAGGACAGCTGTACGTGAATCCCAGCGAAACTAACAGCCTGTACGTGACCCCAGCAGACTAACGCTAGTACGTGAACCCACATAAACTACAGCTGTACGTGAACCCAGCAGAACTAACAGCTGTACGTGAACCCAGCAGAACTAACAGCTGTACCTGAACCCAGCAGAACTAACAGCTGTACGTGAACCCAGCAGAACTAACAGCTGTACCCGAACCCAGCAGAACTAACAGCTGTACGTGAACCCAGCAGAACTAACAGCTGTACCTGAACCCAGCAGAACTAACAGCTGTACCTGAACCCAGCAGAACTAACAGCTGTACCCGAACCCAGCAAACTAACAGCTGTACGTGAACCCAGCAAACTAACAGCTGTACGTGAACCCCAGCAGAACTTGAACCCAGCAGAAACTAACAGCTGTACCTGAATCCCAGCAGAACTAACAGCTGTACCCGAACCAGCAAACTAACGCTGTACCTGACCCGAGCAGAACTACACAGCTGTACGGTGAACCCAGCAGAACTAACAGCTGTACGTGAACCCAGCAGATACTACTAACATCTGTACGTGAACCCAGCAGAACTAAGAACAGCTGTACGTGAAACCCGCAGAACTAACAGCTGTACCTAAAAACCGCCCAGCAAACTAACAGCTGTACCTGAACCCGCAGAACTAAAGCTGTAACGTGAACCAAGCAGAAACTAACAGCCTGTAACGTGAACCCAGCAGTAACTAACAGCTGTACGTGAACCCATCAGAACTAACAGCTGTACGTGAACCCAGCGAACTGAACCCAGCAGAACTACCAGTGTACCTAACCCGCCAGAACTAACAGCTGTACCGAACCCAGGCAGAACTACCAGCTTTACGTGAACCCAGCAGAACTAACAGCTGTAGTGAACCCAGCAGAACTAACAGGTGTACGTGAACCCCCAGAACTAACAGCTGTACCCGAACCCCATCAGAACTAACAGGCTGTCCCGAACCCCAGCCGAACTAACAGGCTGTACCCGAACCCAGCAGAACTAACAGCTTGTTAACCTGACCAGCAGAACTAACGCTGTACGTGAACCCAGCCAGAACTAACAGCGTACGTGAACCCATCAGAACTAACGCTGTACGTGAACCCAGCCGACTAACAGCTGTACCTGAACCCAGCAGAACTAACGCTGGGTAAGTGGAAGCCCAGAAGAACTAACAGCTGTACCTGAACCCAGCAGAACTAACAGCTGTACGTGAACCCAGCAGAACTAACAGCTGTACCTGAACCCAGCAGAACTAACAGCTGTACGTGAACCCAGCAGAACTAACAGCTGTACGTGAACCCAGCAGAACTAACAGCTTGTACCGGAACCCAGCAGAACTAACAGCTGTACCTGAACCCCAGCGAACTAACAGCTGTACGTGAACCCAGTCAGAACTTGACCCAGCAAACTAACAGCTTACCTGACCCAGCAGCACTAACAGCTAAGTACGTGAACCCAGCAGAACTAACAGCTGTACCTGAACCCAGCAGAACTAACAGCTGTACCTGAACCCAGCAGAACTAACAGCTGTACGTGAACCCAGCAGAACTAACAGCTGTACGTGAACCCAGCAGAACTAACAGCTGTACGTGAACCCAGCAGAACTAACAGCTGTACGTGAACCCAGCAGAACTAACAGCTGTACCTGAACCCAGCAAACTAACGAGCTGTACCGAACCAGCAGAAACTAACAGCTGTACGTGAACCCAGCCGAACGTGAACCCTAGCAAGAACTAACAGCTGTACCTGAACCAGCAGAACGCACAGCTGTACCTGAACCCAGCTAGCAACTACAGCTGTACCTTAACCCAGCAGACTAACAGCTGTACCTGAACCCAGCAGACAGCTGTACCCGAACCAGCAGAACTAACAGCTTGTACGTGAACCCAGCAGACTAACAGCTTGTACCGTGACCCAGCAGAACTAACAGGCTGTACGTGGAACCCAGCAGACGTGAACCCAGCAGAACGGACCAAAAACTAAGAGCTTTACCTGACCAGCAGAACTACAGCTGTACGTGAACCCAGCATAACTAACAGCTGTACGTGAACCCAGCAGAACTACAGCTGTACCTGAACCCCTCACAACTAACAGCTGTACCTGAACCCGCAGAACTAACGCTGTACGTGGACACCAGCAGAACTAACAGCTGTACGTGAACCCAGCAAGAACTAACAGCTGTACCCGAACCCGAGAACTAACACTGTACCTGAACCCAGCAGAACTAACAGTCTGTAACGTGAACCCAGCAGAACTAACAGCTGTACATGAACCCAGCAGAACAACAGCTGTACCGAACCCAGCAGAACTAACAGCTGTACCCGAACCAGCAGAACTAAAGAGCTGTACCTGAACCCAGCGAACTAAACAGCTGTACCCGAACCGCAGAACTACAGCTGTACCCGAACCCAGCAGAACTACAGCTGTACCACCCGCAGAACGAACAGCTGTACCTGAACCCAGCAGACTAACAGCTTACCGAACCCAGCATAACTAACAGCTGTAGCGTGACCCAGCAGAACTAACATCTGTACCCGAACCAGCAGAAAATAACAGCGTACCCGACCCAGCAGAACTAACAGCTGTAGCCAGAACCACAGAACTAACAGCTTTACCGACCCAGCCGAACTAACAGCTTACCTGAACCCCAGCAGAACTAAGAGCTGTTACCTGAACCCAGCAAGAACTAACCAGCTGTACCTGAACCCAGCGACTAACAGCTGTAGCCTGAACCCACAGAACTAACAGCTTGTACCTGAACCCACAGAACTAACAGCTGTACCTGAACCCAGCAGAACTAACAGCTGTACCAGAACCCAGCAGAACTAAGAGCTGTACCTGACCCAGGCAGAAACTAACAGCTGGTACCAGAACCCATCAGATACTAAGAGCTTGTACCTGACCCAGGCAATACTAACGCGGCTGTACCTGAACCCAGCAGAACTAACAGCTGTACCTGAACCCCTCTCTCCTTCCAACTGATTCATCCATATATCCTTCCAACTGATTCATCCATATATCCTTCCAACTGATTCATCCATGTCTCCTTCCAACTGATTCATCCATCTCTCCTTCCAACTGATTCATCCATCTCTCCTTCCAACTGATTCATCCATCTCTCCTCTCCAACTGATTCATCCATCTATCCTTCCAACTGATTCATCCATCTCTCCTTCCAAATGATTCATCTATCTATCATCTCTCCTTCCAACTGATTCATCCATCTCTCCTTCCAACTGATTCATCCATCTCTCCTCTCCAACTGATTCATCCATCTCTCCTCTCCAACTGATTCATCCATCTTCTCCTTCCAACTGATTCATCCATCTTCTCCTTCCAACTGATTCATCCATCTCTCCTCTCTCCTCTCCAACTGATTCATCCATCTATCCTTCCAACTGATTCATCCATCTCTCCTTCCAAATGATTCATCTATCTATCATCTCCTCCTTCCCACGATTCATCCATCTCTCCTTCCCAACTGATTCATCATTCCTTCCTCTCCACTGATTCATACATCTCTCCTCTCCAACTGATCCTCCATCTTCTCCTTCCACTGTCTTCATCCACTTCTCTTCCAATGATTCATCCATCTCTCCTCTCCCACTGGGATTCATCGATCCTCTCCATCCACTGATTCATCCTCTCTCTTCCAACTGATTCATCCCAATCTCTCCTCTTCCAACTGATTTCATCACTCTCCTCTTCCAACTGATTCATCATCTCTCCTCTCCAACTGATTCATCCATCTTCCTCTCCAACTGATTCATCCATCTTCTCCTTCAACTGATTCATCCATCGTCTCTCTTCCAACTGATTCATCCATCTCTCCTCTCTCAACTGATTCTCCATCTCTCCTCCACTGGATTCATTCTCTCTCTTTCCACTGATTCATCATCTCTCCTCTCCAACTGATTCATCATCTCTCCTCTCCAACTGATTCAGCCATCTCTCCTCTCCAACTGATTCATCCATCTCTCCTCCTCAACTTATTCTCATCTCTCCTTCCAACTGATTCATCCATCTCTCCTCTCCAACTGATTCATCCATCTCTCCATCCAAGCTGATTCATTCCATCTCTCTTTCCAACTGATTCATCACATCTCTCCTCTACAACTGATTCATCCATCTCTCCTGTCCAACCTGATTCATCCTCTCTCCTCTCCACCTTGATTGCATCCATCTCTCTTCTCCAACTGATTCAATCCATCTCCCTTTCCTTTCCAACTTATTCATCCATCTCTCCCTCTCCTTTCCAACTGATTGATCCATCCTCTCATCTCCTTCCAACTGCTTGATCCATTCTCTCCTCTCCTTCCAACTGATTCATCCATTCTCTCCTCTCCTTCCACTGATTCATCATCTCTCCTCTCCAAACTGCTTCATCCATCTACTCCTCTCCAACTGTTCATCCATCTCTCCTCTCCAACTGATTCATCCATCCTCATCTCCAACTGATTCATCCATCTCTCCTTCCACTGTTCATCCATAATCTCCTCTCCAACTGAATCATCCATCTCTCCATCCAACTGATTCATTCATCTCTCTTCCACTGATTCATCATCTTCCTCTCCAACTGAGTCATCATCTCTCTTCCACTGATTCATCATCTCTCCTCTCCAACTGAATTCATCCCTCTCTCCTCTCCAACTGGATTCATCCATCTTCTCCTTCCAACTGATTCATCCATCTCTCCTCTCCAACTGTTCTCCATCTCTCCATCCCAACTTGATTCTTCATCTTCTCTTTCCAACTGATTCATCATCTCTCCTCTCCAACTATCGTTATCCATCTCTCCTCTCCAACTGATTCAATCCTCTCTCCTCTCCAACTGATTCATCCATCTCTCCTCTCTCCTTCAACTGATTTCTCCATCTCTCCCTCTCCTTCCAGATTGATCCATCTCTCCTCTCCTTCCAACTGATTGATCCATCTCTCCTCTCCTTCCAACTGATTGATCCATCTCTCCTCTCCTTCCAACTGATTGATCCATCTCTCCTCTCCTTCCAACTGATTCATCCATCTCTCCTCTCCTTCCAACTGATTCATCCATCTCTCCTCTCCTTCCAACTGATTTCAGCATCTCTCCTCTCCAACTGATTTCATCCATCTCTCCTCTCCAACTCATCATCCATCGCTCCTCTCCACGTGATTCATCCATCTCTCCTCCCAACTGATTCATCCATCTCTCCTCTCCAACTGAAATTCATCCATCTCTCCTCTCCAACTGATTCATCCATCTCTCCTCTCCAACTGATTCATCCTCTCTCCTCTCCAACTGATTCATCCATCTCTCCGCTGCCAACTGATTTCATCCATCTATCCTCTCCAACTGATTCCATCCTATCTCCTCTCCTCCAAATGATTCATCCATCTCTCCTCTCCAAATGATTCATCCATCTATCCTCTCCTCTCCAAATGATTCATCCATCTCTCCTCTCCAAATGATTCATCCATCTACTTGGTAAAAGGCAGTAAACAGAGTAATGACGGTGCAGCTGTGCTGTTAGATAGCCTCTCTAAGGCTGTGCTGAGATCATTAAACGGCATGGGGGGGGGGGGGGGGGGCTCAGGGGCCAAACAGCCTTTCACACAGCACCTGCAACCATTGGGAGGAAACAATGGACGAGAGAGAGAAGGAGCGGAGGGGGACGCAGGCCGGCACAGACCGAGGAGGGTAAACACACGGTTTTTTTATGACAGCTCCTACAGTTTCAAAGGCAGCTGCTGCACACTAACCTTTTATACACACACACCACACACACACACACACACACACACTAATGTTAGTCCAGCGTTCATATGCCACGGAGGGAGTCAGGTTAACAGAGAGCATCTTGCAATTTAAGTTATTGGTTCATCGTTGTGCAGTGAAGGATATTGGCGGTGTGTCTATATGAGAGGGTTTAAAACACAGTAACGATGGTTGACCGTTTCCTCTGCAGGGGCTCAGTGAGCAGGGGCCACTTGGCCCACATGTTCCCTCCTAGCGTCCAGGTCAGGTGCACACACAAAACCGCGATGTCTCCAAATAACCAGTGACATAATTGTTCCTCGTTAATAGTCACATCCCACATCGTCCTGGGACAGAAGTGACATACATCTATGTTACCTAGAGAGATTATACCCCCCCAGCCATCCCATCCAGCCTCGGTACCTTTGGCAGCATAGGAGTGGTCCTCTTGCTCTTCTTGCCAATTGGTATCTCCGAAGGTCGGTATCAAGGCGTAGAGCTCGTCCAGCTCATTCATGGTGAAATTCCTCTCGATTCTCTGTTGATCACCACTCGGAGGACAGAGACTGTTTTAGCCACCTGGCGGTCTAGATCGTCTCTTCCATATACCCTGAGAGGAGCAGAGGACAGGTTTATATCTATAGTACCGAGAGGAGAAGAGGACAGTTTCTATCTATAAGTACCCTGAGAGGAGAAGAGGACGAGGACGGTTTATATCTATAGTACCCTGAGAGGAGACGAGGTCAGGTTTATATCTATAGTACCCTGAGAGGAGAAGAGGACCAGAGGACAGGTGAATATCTTATAGTACCCCTGGTAGGAGAAGAGACAAGGACAGGGGTATATTTCTATAGTACCCTGAGAGGAAGAGGACAGAGGACAGGTTTATATCTATAGTACCCTGAGAGGAGAAGAGGACAGAGGACAGTTTACATCTATAGTACCGCTGAGGGAGAGAGGACAGAGGACAGTTTTAATGTCTATAGGTACCTGAGAGGAGAAGGGACAGAGGACAGGGTTTTATTTCCTATAGTACCCTGAAGAAGAGGACAGTCCAGAGGCCATGTTTATTCTATAGTACCCTGGAGCGGAGAAGAGGAACAGGTTTTACTTTTAAATTTCTATAGTACCCTGAGGGGGGAGAAGAGGACAGGTTTTATTTCTATAGTATCCCTGAGAGGAGACGAGACAGAGAAGGTTTATATCTATATACCCTGAAGGAGAGAGGTCAGGTTATATCTATAGTACCCTGAGAGGAGAAAGGACAGGTTTTAATCTATAGTACCTGAGAGGAGAAGAAACAGGTTTTATATCTATCGTCCCTGAAGGAAGAAGAGGTCAGGTTTATATCTATAGTACTCCAGCTGAGAGAGAAGAGGACAGGTTTATATCTATAGTACCCTGAGAGGAGAAGAGTACAGAGTACAGTTTATATCTATATACCCTGAGAGGGGGAAGAGTCAGGTTTATATCTCAGTAACCCTGAGAGAAGAGGTCGGTTTATAGTCTATAGTACCCTGAGTAGAGAATAGTACAGTTTATATCTATAGTACCCTGAGAGGAGAATAGGACAGGTTTATATCTAAGTACCCTGAGAGGAAGAAGAGGACAGAGGAAGGGTTTATATCTATAGTACCCTGAGAGAGAAAGGTCAGGTTTATATCTATAGTACCCTGCGAGAGAAGAGGACAGGTTTATATCTTAGTACCCCGAAGAGGATAAGAGGTCAGGTTTATATTATAGTACCCTGAGAGGAAGAGGACAGGTTTATATCTATAGTAAACCCTGAGAGAGAAAAGAGACGGGACAGGTTTATATCTATAGTTACCCTGAGAGGAAAGAGGACAGTTTATATCTATAGTACCCTGAGAGGAGTAAAGAGGACAGGTTTTAAAATCTAAGTACCCTGAGAGGAGAGAGGACAGAGGACAGTTTATATCTATAGTACCATGAGAGGGAAAGTCAGGTTTATATCTATAGTACCCCTGAGAGAAGAGGTCAGGTTTATATCTATAGTAACCCTGAGATGAGAATAGGGACAGGTTTATATCTATAGTACCTGAGAGGGGAAGAGGACAGGTTAATATCTATGAGTACCCTGAGAGGCGAAGAGGACAGGTTAATATCTAAGTACCTCTGAGAGTAGAAGGACGGTTTATATCTATAATACCCTGAGAGTGAAAGGACAGGTTTTTCTATCTATAGTACCCGGAGAAGGAGAAGAGGACAGGTTTTATATCTATAGTACCCTGAGAGAGAAGAGGACAGGTTATATCTATAGTACCCTGAGAGGAGAAATGGACAGGTTTCTACTATAGACCCTGAGAGAGAAGAGGTCAGGTTTTATCTATAGTACCCTGAGAGAGAAGAGGACAGAGGACAGGTTTATATCTATAATACCCTGAGAGGAGAAGAGGACGGTTTATATCTATAGTACCCTGAGAGGAGAAGAGGACAGAGGACAGGTTTTATCTATAGTACCCTGAGAGGAGAGAGGACAGGTTTTTATATCTATAGTACCCTGGAGGAGAGAGGACAGAGGACATTTTATATTCTATAGTACCCTGAGAGAGAAGAGGACAGGTTTATATCTATAGTACCCTGAAGGAGGAGATGACAGGTTTTATATATACTACCCCTGAGAGGAGAAGAGGACAGGTTTAATATCTATCGTACCCTGAAGGAGAAGAGGACAGAGTACAGTTATATCTATAGTACCCGGAGAGGAGAAAGAGGACAGGTTATATCTATATTACCCTGAGGGAGAGAACAGGTTTATATCTAAAGTACCCTAGAGGAGAAGACGTCAGGGTTTTATATCTATAGTACCCTTGAGAGAAGAGAGGACAGAGTACGTTTATATCTATATCCCTGAGAGGAGAAGAGCAGAGGACAGGTTTATATCTATAGTACCCTGAGGGGAGAGGTCAGGTTTATATCTATTAGTCCCCTGAGAGGAGAAGAGGACAGAGGAACAGGTTTTATATCTATAGTACCCTGAAGGGGAGAAGAGGACAGGTTTATATCTATGTACCCTGAGAGACAAGAGGACAGGTTTATATCTATAGTACCCTGAGAGGAGAAGAGACAGGTCAGAGGACAGGTTTATATCTAAGTAACCCTGAGAGGGTAAGAGGACAGGTTTTATATCTATGATATACCCTGAGAGGAAGAAGAGGACAGGTCGAGGACAGGTCAGCGGAAGGTTTTATATCCTATAGTACCCTGAGAGGATAAGAGGACAGGTTAACATCTATAGTAACCCTGAGAGAGAAGAGGTCCACGCCAGCCCCTGACATAGCCTCCCCATCACCGCAGAACAGTGATCGATTGAGTTGCTGACTGTTGCCTGACCTGGTTGCTGACTGACTGGTTGGCTGGCTGGCTAACTGACTGACTGACTGGCTGGCTAGCTAGCTGACTGACTGGCTGGCTGGCTGGCTAACTGACTGGCTAACTGACTGACTGGCTGGCTGGCTAACTGACTGGCTGGCTGGCTAACTGACTGACTGACTGGCTAACTGACTGACTGACTGACTGACTGGCTAACTGACTGACTGCCTGGCTAACTGACTGGCTAACTGAATTGATCACCTGGGCTGGTTACCTGAGCCAGGAATCGGTAGACGTAGCAGGTCTTGAGCTGCCCGAAGCGGTAGAGTCTGAAGATACTCTGGATGTCGTACGACGGGTTCCAGGACGCGTCTAAAAGATGATGACCCGTAGCTCCTATCAGGTTGATGCCCAGAGAACCAGCCCTGTCGATATCCGGAACACCGACCTCTACAAAGAGAGGGGGAGGAGAGGAGAGGAGGTGGAGAGGTAGAGGGAGGAGTAGAGAGGTAGGAGGAGAGGAGGAGAGGTATAGAGGGAGAGGTAGGAGAGGTAAGATGGAGGAGAGGTAGAGATGGAGGAGAGGTAGAGATGGAGGAGAGGTAGAGATGGAGGAGAGCGAGGAGGTAGAGATGGAGGAGAGGAGAGGTAGAGATGGAGGAGAGGAGAGGTAGAGATTGGAGGAGAGGATGTAGAGGATGGAGAGAGGAGAGTAGAGATGGAGGTGAGATGAGGAGAGGTGATATGGAGAGAGGAGAGGTAGAGATGGGAGGAGAGGAGAGGTGATAGATGGAGGAGAAAGTACGAGGGGGCATAGACCCGACTTCTCTCATGGAAGATGTCCTACTTACACTATCACTATGAAGGTACAGGACTATCAAAGTAACTTGTTTCTACTTACCATGGTATGGTGTCCTTTGTAGAGTATAGGGATATTGTTTATCCGACGTTTCCTCCTCACATTTGGGGGGGGATTGTTTTCCTCCTCATTTAGGGGGGGGGGGGGGAGTGTTTTCCTACTCACATTTAGGGGGGGGGGGAGGGTTTTCACTACTCACATTTAGGTGGGGGGGAGTGTTTCCTACCTCACATTAGGGGGGGGAGTGTTTTTTTCCGCCTCAACATTAGGGGGGGATTGGGTTTCCTCCTCACATTTAGGGGGGGATTGTTTCCTCTCTCACATTTCGGGGGGGGAGTGTTTCCTCCTCACATTTAGGGTGGGGAGTGTTTCTCCTCACATTTAGGGGGGGGAGTGTTTCCCCTCCTCACATTTAGGGTGGGAGTGTTTCCTCCTCACTTTAGGGGGGGGGAGTGTTTCCTCCTCACATTTAGGGGGGGGGGGGGGTGTTTTCCTCCTCACATTTTAGGGGGGTGGGGAGTGTTTTTCCTCTCACATTTAGGGGGGGGAGTGTTTCCTCCTCACATTTAGGGGGGAGTGTTCCTCCTCACATTTAGGGGGGGGGGGAGTGTTTCCTCTCACATTTAGGGGGGGGGGAGTGTTTCCTCCCTTCACATTTAGGGGGGGGAGTGTTTTCCTCCTCACATTTAGGGGGGAGTGTTTTCCTCCGCACATTTAGGGGGGGGCGTGTTTCCTCCTCGACATTTATGGGGGGGAGTGTTTCCTCTCACATTTAGGGGGGGGAGTGTTCTCGACTCACTTTAGGGGGGGGGAGTGTTTCCTCCTCAATTTAGGGGGGGAGTGTTTCCTCCCCACATTTAGGGGGGGAGATGTTTCCTCCTCCTCACATTTAGGGGGGTAGTGTTTCCTTCTCTCACATTAGGGGGGGAGTGTTGCCTCCTCACCATTTAGGGGGGTGGAGTGTTTTCCTATCCTCAACATTTAGGGAGAATGGAGTGTTTCCTCCTCACATTTAGGGGGGGGAGTGTTTCCTCCTCACATTTAGGGGGGGAGTGTTTCCCTCCTCACATTTAGGGGGGGAGTGTTTCCTCCTCACATTTAGGGGGGGGAGTGTTCCGCCCACATTTTAGGGGGGGAAGTGTTTCCTCCTCACAATTTAGGGGGGGGAGTGTTTGCCTCCTCACATTTAGGGGGGGAGTGTTTCTCCCTCACATTTAGGGGGGGGAGTGTTTCCTCCCTCACATTTAGGGGGGGGGGAGCTGTTTTTTTCCTCCCCACATTTAGTGGTAGTGTTTCCTCCCCACATCTAGGGGGGGGAGTGTTTCCCTCCCGCACATTTAGGGGGGGTGTTTCCTCCTGCACATTTAGGGGGGGAGTGTTTCCTCCTCACATTTAGGGGGGGAGTGGTTTCCTCCTCACTTTAGGGGGGGAGTGTTTTCCTCCTCACATTTTAGGGGGGGGAGTGTTTCCTCCCCACATTTAGGGGGGGGGGAGTGTTTCCTCACCCAACATTTTGGTGGGGAGTGTTTTTCCTCCCCACATTTAGGTGGGGGGGTGGAGTGTTTTTCCCTCCCCACATTTAGGGGGGGGGAGAAGTGGTTTTTCCCTCCCCACATTTAGGGGGGGAGGTTTCCTCCCACTTTAGGGGGGAGTGTTTCTCACATTTAGGGGGGGAGGGTTTCCTCACCACAACTTTAGGGGGGGGGGAGTGTTTCCTCCCCGCATTTAGGGGGGATGTTTCCTCCCCACATTATAGAGGGGGGGAATGTTTCCTCCCCAACATTTAGGGGGGGGGAGTTGTTCCTCCTCACAATTTAGGGGGGGGGGGTGTTTCCTCCTCACGTATTTAGGGGGGGAGTGTTTCCTCCTCACATTTAGGAGGGGGAGTGTTTTTCCTCCTCACATTTAGGGGGGTAGTGTTTCCTCTCCTCACATTTAGGGGGGGTGTTTTTCCTCCTCACATTTAGGGGGGAGTGTTTCCCCTCACATTAGGGGGGAGTGTTTCCTCTCACATTTAGGGGGGGTGATTGTTTTCCTCCTCACATTTAGGGGGGGAGTGTTATTTCCTCCATCACATTTATGGGTGGGAGTGTTTTCCATCTCCACATTTAGGGGAGGGAGTGTTTCCTCCCCATTTAGGGGGGAGTGTTTCCCTCCCACATTTAGGGGGGGATGTTTCCTCCTCACTTTAGGGGGGGGGGAGTGTTTCTCCCCACTTTTAGGGGGGGGGGGAGTGTTTCCTCCCCACATTTAGGGGGGGGGGGGAGTGTTATCTCCCCAACATTTAGGGGGGGGGGGAGTGTTTCCTCCCCACAAATGAAAGCAACCTCCATCCTCTCCCTCTGTGTGAGGTAATCAAACAGTCCTTGACCTCCACCCTAGTGTAGCCTACGTACTCTCTCAAGTCTGTTCGTTAGGTTATCCTCCCCTAAAACTCTGTAGTCTGTTCTAATTTCTGTTCGTTAGTTTATTCTCCCCTAAAACTCTGTAGTCTGTTCTAATTTCTGTTCGTTAGGTAAACCACCAGCACCTCAGAGTTCAGCAGCCTCCCCTCCCCAGTCTGTGTTTAACACAGTTACATCCACCACTACCAACTGACAGTCAAGTCCCTTCCCCCCGTCTCTCCACTGCAGCTGTGTAGTCAACGCAGCAGTCTGAGGCGATAGTGAACCTGCAGAACAGCAGAAGCAAGTGGTCTAGCTTCCCTTCCTTCCCCTCTACAAACACGTCATTTACCAGAGAAAGATACTATTTTTCTCTCCCCATCTGACTTTAAAAAAATTATGTTTACATGTATCACCAGAAAAGACATGCGAAAAATAAACAAGTAATATATTTAATAAATGAAAACAGATCGTAACAGAGTTGTAGTGCGATGATTAAACTCATTCTTAGTTATAATCTAAAAATTCTTATCGTGTTCACCATGGTTACGGAAGACACTTCCCTTTCTGAAGGTAATTCTATCGAAGACCGCGGTATTTCAACACACATTTCTACAGTCCGAAGTTACTAAATCGTTCCACTGTCCATTAAAATAAGCACAGTGGAAAGTCTGATGTGGTTCGTAAAATTGATTTATTAACGTTGCAGTGAAATTTTATTTAATTTTTAATACAAAACAGAAAATAATAAAACAGATAAGAGAAATAGAGAGTTGCAGAAAAATAGTTAAACCTTTTATACATACAGAGCGATTCTGTCTTTATCTTATCAGCCCCGGGGGACAATGTTGGGCAACAATAAAAAATACATGTTACTTCCTCTATTCCACGAATGCTCTGAGAAGCAAGGGCATCCCAAACATGTCAGTCTCACAGAGCCATGTATATCAAGCGGACCTGCTGGGTCAAAATCCTATCTCAAATACTATTTGACGTGCACTTGGAACAATCCTTTTGGGACAATCCCAATTTGTCCCCATTGTACCTGGCAAAACAAACCAGGCACAGCATTAAGTAGGTGACAGTATTTTGAGTATTCCGTGAAGTAAACTCAGAAGTCCATGGAGCTGTGTGCCAGGTAGTCTTTGCGTCCGATATTGGTGACCTGTTTGGTCTGCATGGCCTCCAGTTTGGGACAGTCTGTGATACGATGACCCAGACCACCACAGAACGTACAGCCTCTCTCTCCTGGGAAACAGTAACAAGAAAAACAACCGGTAGGTTAGAATGGGGGAGGAACCAGGCCAAGACATGGCAGACATCTGGGCTACTAAATCATAGTTACAGAAATAAACTATTTAAAAAAATAATAACTTCTGTGAATAGAAAAGGAGAAATGAGTGACAGAAAAGCAGCAGAAGCTGAGCGATAGGAATATATCAACAGAGACAGAGACATATATATCAACAGAGAAAGAGACATATATATCAACAGAGACAGAGACATATATATCAACAGAGACAGAGACATATATATCAACAGAGACAGAGACAGATATATCAACAGAGACATATATATCAACAGAGACAGAGACATATATATCAACAGAGAAAGAGACATATATATCAACAGAGACAGAGACATATATATCAACAGAGACAGAGACAGATATATCAACAGAGACATATATATCAACAGAGACAGAGACATATATATCAACAGAGAGAGAGACATATATATCAACAGAGAAAGAGACATATATATCAACAGAGACAGAGACATATATATCAACAGAGAAAGAGACATATATATCAACAGAGACAGAGACATATATATCAACAGAGACAGAGACAGATATATCAACAGAGACATATATATCAACAGAGACAGAGACATATATATCAACAGAGAAAGAGACATATATATCAACAGAGACAGAGACATATATATCAACAGAGAAAGAGACATATATATCAACAGAGACAGAGACATATATATCAACAGAGACAGAGACATATATATCAACAGAGAAAGAGACATATATATCAACAGAGACAGAGACATATATATCAACAGAGACAGAGACATATATATCAACAGAGAAAGAGACATATATATCAACAGAGACAGAGACATATATATCAACAGAGACAGAGACATATATATCAACAGAGACAGATATATCAACAGAGACATATATATCGACAGAGACATATATATCAACAGAGACAGATATATCAACAGAGACAGAGACATATATATCAACAGAGACATATATATCAACAGAGAGAGAGACATATATATCAACAGAGACATATATATCAACAGAGACAGAGACATATATATCAACAGAGACATATATATCAACAGAGACAGAGACATATATATCAACAGAGACAGAGAGATATATATCAACAGAGACAGAGACATATATATCAACAGAGACATATATATCAACAGAGACATATATATCAACAGAGACAGAGACATATATATCAACAGAGACATATATATCAACAGAGACATATATATCAACAGAGACAGAGACATATATATCAACAGAGACATATATATCAACAGAGACATATATATCAACAGAGACATATATATCAACAGAGACATATATATCAACAGAGACATATATATCAACAGAGACATATATATCAACAGAGCCAGAGAGATATATATCAACAGAGACAGAGACATATGTATCAACAGAGACATATGTATCAACAGAGACATATGTATCAACAGAGACATATATATCAACAGAGAGAGAGACATATATATCAACAGAGAGAGAGACATATATATCAACAGAGAGAGAGACATATATATCAACAGAGAGAGAGACATATATATCAACAGAGACAGAGACATATATATCAACAGAGACAGAGACATATATATCAACAGAGAGAGAGACATATATATCAACAGAGAGAGAGACATATATATCAACAGAGACAGAGACATATATATCAACAGAGACAGAGACATATATATCAACAGAGACATATATATCAACAGAGACATATATATCAACAGAGACATATATATCAACAGAGACAGAGACATATATATCAACAGAGACAGAGACATATATATCAACAGAGACAGAGACATATATATCAAGAGACAGAGACATATATATCAAGAGACAGAGACATATATATCAAGAGACAGAGACATATATATCAAGAGACAGAGACATATATATCAACAGAGACATATATATCAACAGAGACATATATATCAACAGAGACAGAGACATATATATCAACAGAGACATATATATCAACAGAGACAGAGACATATATATCAACAGAGAGAGAGACATATATATCAACAGAGACAGAGACATATATATCAACAGAGACAGAGACATATATATCAGAGACATATATATCAACAGAGACATATATATCAACAGAGACAGAGACATATATATCAACAGAGACAGAGACATATATATCAACAGAGACAGAGACATATATATCAACAGAGACAGAGACATATATATCAAGAGACAGAGACATATATATCAAGAGACAGAGACATATATATCAAGAGACAGAGACATATATATCAAGAGACAGAGACATATATATCAACAGAGACATATATATCAACAGAGACATATATATCAACAGAGACAGAGACATATATATCAACAGAGACATATATATCAACAGAGACATATATATCAACAGAGAGAGAGACATATATATCAACAGAGAGAGAGACATATATATCAACAGAGACAGAGACATATATATCAACAGAGACAGAGACATATATATCAACAGAGACATATATATCAACAGAGACAGAGACATATATATCAACAGAGACAGAGACATATATATCAACAGAGAGAGAGACATATATATCAACAGAGAAAGAGACATATATATCAACAGAGAAAGAGACATATATATCAACAGAGACAGAGACATATATATCAACAGAGACAGAGACATATATATCAACAGAGACAGATATATCAACAGAGACAGAGACATATATATCAACAGAGACATATATATCAACAGAGACATATATATCAACAGAGACATATATATCAACAGAGCCAGAGAGATATATATCAACAGAGACAGAGACAGATATATCAACAGAGACAGAGACATATATATCAACAGAGACAGAGACATATATATCAACAGAGACAGAGACATATATATCAACAGAGAGAGAGACATATATATCAACAGAGACAGAGACATATATATCAACAGAGACATATATATCAACAGAGACAGAGACATATATATCAACAGAGACATATATATCAACAGAGACAGAGACATATGTATCAACAGAGACAGAGACATATATATCAACAGAGACAGAGACATATATATCAACAGAGACATATATATCAACAGAGACATATATATCAACAGAGACATATATATCAACAGAGACATATATATCAACAGAGACAGAGACATATATATCAACAGAGACAGAGACATATATATCAACAGAGACATATATATCAACAGAGACAGAGACATATATATCAACAGAGACAGAGACATATATATCAACAGAGACATATATATCAACAGAGACAGAGACATATATATCAACAGAGACAGAGACATATATATCAACAGAAAGAGAGAGAAACACATACAGTTGAAGTAGGAAGTTTACACTTATGTTGGAGTCATTAAAACTCGTTTTTCAACCACTCCACAAATTTCTTGTTAACAAACTATAGTTTTGACAAGTCGGTTAGGACATCTACTTTGTGCATGACACAAGTCATTTGTCCAACAATAGTTTACAGATTATTTCACTTATAATACACTGTTTCACAATCCCAGTGGGTCAGAAGTTTACATGCATTAAGCTGACTGTGCCTTTAAACAGCTTGGAAAATTCCAGAAAATGATGTCATGTCTTTAGAAGCTTCTGATAGGCTAATTGACATCATGGGAAAATCAAAAGAAATTAGCCAAGACCTCAGAAAAAAATTGTTGACCTCCACAAGTCTGGTTCATCCTTGGGAGCAATTTCCAAACGCCTGAAGGTACCACGTTCATCTGTACAAACAATAGTACGCAAGTATAAACACCATGGGACAACGCAGCCGTCATACCGCTCAGGAAGGAGACGCGTTCTGTCTCCTAGAGATGAACATACTTTAATGCGAAAAGTGTAAATCAATCCCAGAACAGCAGCAAAGGACCTTGTGAAGATGCTGGAGGAAACAGGTCCAAACGTATCTGTATCCACAGTAAAACGAGTCCTATATCGACATAACCTGAAAGGCCGCTCAGCAAGGAAGAAGCCACTGCTCCAAAACCGCCATAAAAATAGCCAGACTACGGTTTGCAACTGCACATGGGGACAAAGATCGTACTTTTTGGAGAAATGTCCTCTGGTCTGATGAAACAAAAATAGAACTGTTTGGCCATAATGACCATCGTTATGTTTGGAGGAAAAAGGGGGAGGCTTGCAAGCCGAAGAACACCATCCCAACCGTGAAGCACGAGGGTGGCAGCATCATGTTGTGGGGGTGCTTTGCTGCAGGAGGGACTGGTGCACTTCACAAAATAGATGGCATCATGAAGGTGGAAAATTATGTGGGTATATTGAAGCAACATCTCCAGACATCAGTCAGGAAGTTAAAGCTTGGTCGCAAACAGGTCTTCCAAATGAACAATGACCCCAAGCATACTTCCAAAGTTGTGGCAATATGGCTTAAGGACAACAAAGTCAAGTTATTAGAGTGGCCATCACAAAGCCCTGACCTTTGCGAGCAAGGAGGCCTGCAGACCTGACTCAGTTACACCAGCTCTGTCAGGAGGATTGGGCCAAAATTCACCCAACTTATTGTAGGAAGCTTGTGGAAGGCTACCCGAAACGTTTGACCCAAGTTAAACAATTTCAAGGCAATGCTACCAAATAGTCATTGAGTGTATGTAAACTTCTGACCCACTGGGAATGTGATGAAAGAAATAAAAGCTGAAATAAATCATTCTCTCTACTATTATTCTGACATTTCACATTCTTAAAATAAAGTGGTAAGTCTAACTGGCCTAAAACAGGGAATTTTTACTAGGATTAAATGTCAGGAATTGTGAAAAACTGAGTCTAAATGTATTTGGCTAAGGTGTATGTAAACTTCTGACTTCAACTGTATATATATACCTATATATCAACAGAGAGAGACACATATTTATCAACAGAGAGAGCGTGAGAGAGAGAAAGGAAGGAGGGAGAGTAAGTAGCAGAAAGAGATTAGGATTAGTGTTACCTCCGATATCCAGCATGGTCTCGTCTCCTGTCTGTAGGACCTGAAGAACAGGAGGAACCTTCTGCTTGGCCTCTATCAGCAGGGCCTTCAGATCCATCAGCACGGACTCATCTATAGGAGGGAACATTTCAAGGGTCGTGTTCAAGAAGATCCAAAAGGAAGAACAGGACTGAAATAGCGAGGCGCTACCTGGACTTATCCAAGCGTCATTTTTATTTTCTGTTGCAAATTATTATTAGCATGTTTTTTTAAAAACATTTTCTGTTCATTAAGTACCCCAATTAAGTACCCCAATTAGGTACCCCAATTAAGTACCCCAATTAAGTACCCCAATTAAGTACCCTAATTAAGTACCCTAATTAAGAACCCTAATTAAGTACCAGGTGTTTTCTCTACAAATCTGTTTTAAGAGGCATCTGATACAACAGCCATGGATGCAGACTCCAGAACATGCAATGGAAACCAAGATGATGGATAAATGTAGAGAATCAAGTGACGGCTTGTTTCTTACCACAGCCTTTGTTGATGAAAGTGGTGGCGATCCCAGTCTTCCCTGATCGACCGGTTCTACCAATCCTGTGGACTGGAACACAAAACAACAGACTTTTGTTTTAGTCAGTCACAGTGGATGAGTCTGATTATAGAGAGGGAATACATGAGATTTAGGGGGAACAATAACGTGCACTTGAGGGGAGATATGAACAGAAATATGAGAAGAAATGGGGTAACATGTACTCTCTCTCTAGGCCAGGTTACGCTCTCTCTAGGCCAGGTTACGCTCTCTCTCTAGGCCAGGTTACGCTCTCTCTCTAGGCCAGGTTACGCTCTCTCTCTAGGCCAGGTTACGCTCTCTCTCTAGGCCAGGTTACGCTCTCTCTCTAGGCCAGGTTACGCTCTCTCTCTAGGCCAGGTTACGCTCTCTCTCTAGGCCAGGTTACGCTCTCTCTCTAGGCCAGGTTACGCTCTCTCTCTAGGCCAGGTTACGCTCTCTCTCTAGGCCAGGTTACGCTCTCTCTCTAGGCCAGGTTACGCTCTCTCTCTAGGCCAGGTTACGCTCTCTCTCTAGGCCAGGTTACTCTCTCTCTCTAGGCCAGGTTACTCTCTCTCTCTAGGCCAGGTTACTCTCTCTCTAGGCCAGGTTACTCTCTCTCTAGGCCAGGTTACTCTCTCTCTAGGCCAGGTTACTCTCTCTCTAGGCCAGGTTACTCTCTCTCTAGGCCAGGTTACTCTCTCTCTAGGCCAGGTTACTCTCTCTCTAGGCCAGGTTACTCTCTCTCTAGGCCAGGTTACTCTCGCACTGGGCCAGGTTACTCTCAGATTATTCTGTTAAATGACCAAAATGTAAAAAACGTTTTATTGATTGAGATGTGAAGTCTTACCATAGTTCTCTATCTCCTCTGGCATATCATAGTTGACCACGTGCTGTATAGCAGGGAAGTCCAGACCTTTAGACGCCACATCAGTAGCTACCAACACATCCTTCTTCCCTTCCTTAAAGGCCTCGATGGCCTTGGTACGCTCCTCCTGGTCTGGAAACACATAGCAGAGTGGGAATGAAATAGCACCCCTATTTAGGTAGTCACAGCAGGAGTTTGGGGTTTTAATCTTACCATTTCATCCACTCCTTTCAGCACTAGGGCACATGTTAAGGGCAGGGGACTAGTGGTTGAGGTAGGAAAACTAGGGGGGTTAGTGATCTTACCTTTTCCTCCGTGGATAGCCACAGCCTCCACTCCTTTTAGCAGGAGATATTCATGAATGGCGTCCACGTCTGCTTTCTTCTCAGCAAACATCAACACCTGGGAGACAGAACAACACTACCATCTTACCTTCTGAATAAACAACAACAACACTACCATCTTACCTTCTGATTAAACAACAACACCACTACCATCTTACCTTCTGATTAAACAACAACACCACTACCATCTTACCTTCTGATTAAACAACAACAACACTACCATCTTACCTTCTGATTAAACAACAACAACACTACCATCTAACCTTCTGATTAAACAACAACAACACTACCATCTAACCTTCTGATTAAACAACAACAACAACACTACCATCTTACCTTCTGATTAAACAACAACAACACTACCATCTTACCTTCTGATTAAACAACAACAACACTACCATCTTACCTTCTGATTAAACAACAACAACACTCCCATCTTACCTTCTGATTAAACAACAACAACACTCCCATCTTACCTTCTGATTAAACAACAACAACACTCCCATCTTACCTTCTGATTAAACAACAACAACACTACCATCTTACCTTCTGATTAAACAACAACAACACTACCATCTTACCTTCTGATTAAACAACAACAACACTACCATCTAACCTTCTGATTAAACAACAACAACACTACCATCTAACCTTCTGATTAAACAACAACAACACTACCATCTAACCTTCTGATTAAACAACAACACTACCATCTTACCTTCTGATTAAACAACAACAACACTACCATCTAACCTTCTGATTAAACAACACTACCATCTTACCTTCTGATTAAACAACAACAACACTACCATCTTACCTTCTGATTAAACAACACTACCATCTTACCTTCTGATTAAACAACAACACTACCATCTTACCTTCTGATTAAACAACAACAACACTACCATCTTACCTTCTGATTAAACAACAACAACACTACCATCTTACCTTCTGATTAAACAACAACAACACTACCATCTTACCTTCTGATTAGACAACAACAACACTACCATCTTACCTTCTGATTAAACAACAACAACACTACCATCTAACCTTCTGAATAACTTCTTATGGCTGCAGCCCGGTGTCGGTACACTTATGACAACAGCCAGCTCAAGTGCAGGGCGCGAAATTCAAAATATATATTTTTTAAAATATTTAACTTTCACACATTATCAAGTCCAATACAGCAAATGAAAGGTACACATCTTGTGAATCCAGCCAACATGTCCGATTTTTAAAATGTTTTAGAGCAAAAACAGCACGTATATTTATGTTAGCTCACCACCAAATACAAAAAAGGACAGACATTTTTCACAGCACAGGTAGCATGCACAAAGCCAACCTAACTAACCAAGAACCAACCAAACTAACCAACAAACAACTTCATCAGATGACAGTCTTATAACATGTTATTCAATAAATCTATGTTTTGTTCGAAAAATTTGCATATTTCAGGTATAAATCATAGTTTACATTGCAGCTACAATCAGAAATTGCACCGAAAGCAGACAGAATAATTACAGACACCAACGCCAAATAACTAAATACTCATCATAAAACATTTCTGAAAAATACATAGTGTACAGCAATTGAAAGACAGGCATCTTGTGATTCCAGACAATATTTCCGATTTATCAAGTGTTTTACAGCGAAAACACAATATAGCGTTATATTAGCTTACCACAAAAGCCAAAAACACAAGCAATTTCCCAGTAGCAAAAGTAAGTGATCGTAACAAACAAGCAAAAGATATATAATTTTTGACTAACCTTGATTTTCTTCCTCAGATGACAGTCCTATAACATCAGGTTATACATACACTTATGTTTTGTTCGAAAATGTGCATATTTAGAGCTGAAATCAATGGTTACACATTGTGCTAACTTAGCTACTTTTTCCCACTACGTCCGGATTTTTCCTGACACTTTTTCTGACACATATTCTGACCAAATAGCTATTCATAAACATAACTAAAAAATACATGTTGTATAGGAAATGATAGATCCATTAGTTCTTAATGAAATCGCAGTGTTAGAATTCTAAAAATAACTTCATTACGATATGCAGCTTCGGTATAGCTAGAGTACCCAAACGTTGGGCGCCCACGACTAGTTCACATGTACGACAGATATATGAAATAGCATCATAAAATGTTTCTTACTTTTGCTGATCTTTCATCAGAATGTTGGACAAGGTGTCCTTTGTCCAGAACAATCGTTGTTTGGATTTAGAACGGCAACTTTCCCTCTTCATTTAGCAAGCGCACTAGCCAAGTAGCACGGATCTCTCCATGTCAACAAACAAAGAGAACGGAACACGGCAAAACTCCCGAAAAAAATTCAATAATCTGATTAAACTATATTGAAAAAACATACTTTACGATGATATGGTCACATGTATCAAATAAAATCAAAGCCGGAGATAGTAGTCGTCCATAACGGCAGCTAAACAGAAGGCAATCCCACTGTCCACCTCGCGCTCCCCAGAGTACCGGAAATGAGGGACACGTCATACAAAGAGCTTGTATTCCACTTCAGACCAAGATAAACACTAAATTTCTTCTCTCACAGCCTCTTGACATCCAGGGGAAGGTCTATGAAGTGCACGTAGACTCTTACGTCTCATGCCCATTTATAGGCAGGAAGAAGAACAGAGCCTCGATTTCAGACTTTCCACTTCCCGGTCAGGAAGTTTGTGCCAAATGAGTTCTGTTTGACTCACAGATATAATTCAAACGGTTTTAGAAACTAGAGAGTGTTTTCTATCCAATAGTAATAATAATATGCATATTGTACGAGCAAGAATTGAGTACGAGGCAGTTTGAAATGGGCACCTTTAATCAGAGCTACTCAATACTGCCCCTGCAGCCATAAAAAGTTAAACAACAACAACACTACCATCTTACCTTCTGATTAAACAACAACACTACCATCTTACCTTCTGATTAAACAACAACAACACTACCATCTTACCTTCTGATTAAACAACAACAACACTACCATCTTACCTTCTGATTAAACAACATACTAACCGGAGGAGGGGTCGTTACTAACCGGAGGAGGGGTCGTTACTAACCGGAGGAGGGGCCGTTACTAAACCGGAGGAGGGGCCGTTACTAAACCGGAGGAGGGGCCGTTACTAAACCGGAGGAGGGGCCGTTACTAAACCGGAGGAGGGGCCGTTACTAAACCGGAGGAGGGGCCGTTACTAAACCGGAGGAGGGGTCGTTACTAACCGGAGGAGGGGTCGTTACTAACCGGAGGAGGGGCCGTTACTAACCGGAGGAGGGGCCGTTACTAACCGGAGGAGGGGCCGTTACTAACCGGAGGAGGGGCCGTTACTAACCGGAGGAGGGGCTGTTACTAACCGGAGGAGGGGCTGTTACTAACCGGAGGAGGGGCTGTTACTAACCGGAGGAGGGGCTGTTACTAACCGGAGGAGGGGCTGTTACTAACCGGAGGAGGGGCTGTTACTAACCGGAGGAGGGGCTGTTACTAACCGGAGGAGGGGCTGTTACTAACCGGAGGAGGGGCTGTTACTAACCGGAGGAGGGGTTGTTAGGGTTCGTTTCGTTCGTCCTTGTCAATCATCATTGGCTCATTGGTGAAATTAGCATTATGACAATATATGTAATTAAAGTTGACAGAAGTTGACAAACAGGAACATAGCACGCACGTTTCCGAGGAAGTTCTGCATCAAACAAAAGGTCTCAAGTTTTTTAATTAAACCGAAGTCCCGCCTTAGTGATGTCACTGACTACGTCATTACCTTTTTACTCCTGAGACCAAACCCCTGCATCCACAGCTATACAAACAGAGAGCTTCAGTGTTTATCTAAAAGCTAGGCAATAAACGTCCCCTCCCCAAAGTTGATTTATTGTAGAATGTCTGACTAGTCCTGTTATCTCCCACACTCCCCTGCAGAGTTCTGTCTCAGTCACACATTTATAAGAGGGGTCTTCTTTGTGTGTGTGTGAGTGAGTGAGTGAGTGAGTGAGTGTGCAAACAACTGTGGACCAATTCTAAAACTATATAATGAATATATATATTGTTAATCTGTAGTCTAGGACCCTATAAATGTAAAGAGGGAGGAGTCTTATAACCCCTCCCCTTCTATTAATAAAACATAAGCATAATCAATTATTCTAATACATCAAACATTTTGGTACAACCCTTTTCATGACCCCTAGGTGAACCCGACAGGTTGTTACTAACCGGAGGAGGGGTCTTCTGTAGACACTCCAGCAGGTAAACCATTTTAGCCTCTTCCTTCACATACTCCACTTCCTGTAAATTAAATACAATGTAAAAACAATCAATGTAAACATTTTAATAGTCATTATTATATCAAAAAGTCCATTTGCAAGTCAGTGGCAAAAGTACACAAACCTATTTAATTTACGATATTCCTGTGAATTTATTATTAAAGTTATTAGGTTGCTTCCCAAGTTGTACCCCATTCCCCAAATAGTGCACTACTTTTGACCAAGGCAGTGGACAAATTTTGACGAGGCAGTACACTATATAGGGAACAGGGTGCTACGGTATTGGGGACGGATCAATCATTTTTCCGCTGGTGTGTTGTACCTGAATGACGTCCAAGCTGGCAGCGCCGGCCCGGCCCACGTTGATGGTGATGGGTTTGACCAGGGCACTCTTGGCAAAGTTTTGGATCTTCTTGGGCATGGTGGCACTAAACAGAAGAGTTTGTCTCTGGCCCTGCAAATCAAATCAAATTTATCACATGCGCCGAATACAAACATGTATAGAGACCTTACAGTGTAAAAAATATATAAGTAAATAGAAAATAAAAGTAACAAATAATTAAAGAGCAGCAGTAAAATAACAATGTGGAGACTATATACAGGGGGTACCGGTACAGAGTCAATGTGGAGGCTATATACAGGGTGTTACGGTACAGAGTCAATGTGGAGGCTATATACAGGGTGTTACGGTACAGAGTCAATGTGGAGGCTATATACAGGGGGTACCGGTACAGAGTCAATGTGGAGGCTATATACAGGGTGTTACGGTACAGAGTCAATGTGGAGGCTATATACAGGGTGTTACGGTACAGAGTCAATGTGGAGGCTATATACAGGGGGTACCGGTACAGAGTCAATGTGGAGGCTATATACAGGGGGTACCGGTACAGAGTCAATGTGGAGGCTATATACAGGGTGTTACGGTACAGAGTCAATGTGGAGGCTATATACAGGGGGTACCGGTACAGAGTCAATGTGGAGACTATATACAGGGGGTACCGGTACAGAGTCAATGTGGAGGCTATATACAGGGTGTTACGGTACAGAGTCAATGTGGAGGCTATATACAGGGGGTACCGGTACAGAGTCAATGTGGAGGCTATATACAGGGTGTTACGGTACAGAGTCAATGTGGAGGCTATATACAGGGGGTACCGGTACAGAGTCAATGTGGAGGCTATATACAGGGGGTACCGGTACAGAGTCAATGTGGAGGCTATATACAGGGTGTTACGGTACAGAGTCAATGTGGAGGCTATATACAGGGGGTACCGGTACAGAGTCAATGTGGAGGCTATATACAGGGTGTTACGGTACAGAGTCAATGTGGAGGCTATATACAGGGGGTACCGGTACAGAGTCAATGTGGAGGCTATACACAGGGGGTACCGGTACAGAGTCAATGTGGAGGCTATATACAGAGGGTACCGGTACAGAGTCAATGTGGAGGCTATATACAGGTGGTACCGTACAGAGTCAATGTGGAGGCTATATACAGGGTGTTACGGTACAGAGTCAATGTGGAGGCTATATACAGAGGGTACCGGTACAGAGTCAATGTGGAGGCTATATACAGGTGGTACCGTACAGAGTCAATGTGGAGGCTATATACAGGGTGTTACGGTACAGAGTCAATGTGGAGTATATATATAGGGGGTACTGGTACAGAGTCAATGTGGAGGCTATATACAGGGGGTACTGGTACAGAGTCAATGTGGAGGCTATATACAGAGGGTACCGGTACAGAGTCAATGTGGAGGCTATATACAGGGGGTACCGGTACAGAGTCAATGTGGAGGCTATATACAGGGGGTACCGGTACAGAGTCAATGTGGAGGCGATATACAGGGGGTACCAGTACAGAGTCAATGTGGAGGCTATATACAGGGGGTACCAGTACAGAGTCAATGTGGAGGCTATATACAGGGGGTACCGGTACAGAGTCAATGTGGAGGCTATATACAGAGGGAACCGGTACAGAGTCAATGTGGAGGCTATATACAGGGGGTACCGGTACAGAGTCAATATGGAGGCTATATACAGGGGGTACCGGTACAATGTGGAGGCTATATACAGGGTGTTACGGTACAGAGTCAATGTGGAGGCTATATACATGGGGTACCGGTACAGAGTCAATGTGGAGGGCTATATACAGGGTGTTACGGTACAGAGTCAATGTGGAGGCTATATACAGGGTGTTACGGTACAGAGTCAAAGTGGAGGCTATATACAGGGGGTACCGGTACAGAGTCAATATGGAGGCTATATACAGGGGGTACCGGTACAATGTGGAGGCTATATACAGGGTGTTACGGTACAGAGTCAATGTGGAGGCTATATACATGGGGTACCGGTACAGAGTCAATGTGGAGGCTATATACAGGGTGTTACGGTACAGAGTCAATGTGGAGGCTATATACAGGGTGTTACGGTACAGAGTCAATGTGGAGGCTATATACAGGGTATTACGGTACAGAGTCAATGTGGAGGCTATATACAGGGGGTTACGGTACAGAGTCAATGTGGAGGCTATATACAGGGTGTTACGGTACAGAGTCAATGTGGAGGCTATATACAGGGTGTTATGGTACAGAGTCAATGTGGAGGCTATATACAGGGTGTTACGGTACAGAGTCAATGTGGAGGCTATATACAGGGTATTACGGTACAGAGTCAATGTGGAGGCTATATACAGGGGGTACCGGTACAGAGTCAATGTGGAGGCTATATACAGGGTGTTACGGTACAGAGTCAATGTGGAGGCTATATACAGGGTGTTACGGTACAGAGTCAATGTGGAGGCTATATACAGGGGGTACCGGTACAGAGTCAATGTGGAGGCTATATACAGGGGGTACCGGTACAGAGTCAATGTGGAGGCTATATACAGGGTGTTACGGTACAGAGTCAATGTGGAGGCTATATACAGGGGGTACCGGTACAGAGTCAATGTGGAGACTATATACAGGGGGTACCGGTACAGAGTCAATGTGGAGGCTATATACAGGGTGTTACGGTACAGAGTCAATGTGGAGGCTATATACAGGGGGTACCGGTACAGAGTCAATGTGGAGGCTATATACAGGGTGTTACGGTACAGAGTCAATGTGGAGGCTATATACAGGGGGTACCGGTACAGAGTCAATGTGGAGGCTATATACAGGGGGTACCGGTACAGAGTCAATGTGGAGGCTATATACAGGGTGTTACGGTACAGAGTCAATGTGGAGGCTATATACAGGGGGTACCGGTACAGAGTCAATGTGGAGGCTATATACAGGGTGTTACGGTACAGAGTCAATGTGGAGGCTATATACAGGGGGTACCGGTACAGAGTCAATGTGGAGGCTATACACAGGGGGTACCGGTACAGAGTCAATGTGGAGGCTATATACAGAGGGTACCGGTACAGAGTCAATGTGGAGGCTATATACAGGTGGTACCGTACAGAGTCAATGTGGAGGCTATATACAGGGTGTTACGGTACAGAGTCAATGTGGAGGCTATATACAGAGGGTACCGGTACAGAGTCAATGTGGAGGCTATATACAGGTGGTACCGTACAGAGTCAATGTGGAGGCTATATACAGGGTGTTACGGTACAGAGTCAATGTGGAGTATATATATAGGGGGTACTGGTACAGAGTCAATGTGGAGGCTATATACAGGGGGTACTGGTACAGAGTCAATGTGGAGGCTATATACAGAGGGTACCGGTACAGAGTCAATGTGGAGGCTATATACAGGGGGTACCGGTACAGAGTCAATGTGGAGGCTATATACAGGGGGTACCGGTACAGAGTCAATGTGGAGGCGATATACAGGGGGTACCAGTACAGAGTCAATGTGGAGGCTATATACAGGGGGTACCAGTACAGAGTCAATATGGAGGCTATATACAGGGGGTACCGGTACAATGTGGAGGCTATATACAGGGTGTTACGGTACAGAGTCAATGTGGAGGCTATATACATGGGGTACCGGTACAGAGTCAATGTGGAGGGCTATATACAGGGTGTTACGGTACAGAGTCAATGTGGAGGCTATATACAGGGTGTTACGGTACAGAGTCAAAGTGGAGGCTATATACAGGGGGTACCGGTACAGAGTCAATATGGAGGCTATATACAGGGGGTACCGGTACAATGTGGAGGCTATATACAGGGTGTTACGGTACAGAGTCAATGTGGAGGCTATATACATGGGGTACCGGTACAGAGTCAATGTGGAGGCTATATACAGGGTGTTACGGTACAGAGTCAATGTGGAGGCTATATACAGGGTGTTACGGTACAGAGTCAATGTGGAGGCTATATACAGGGTATTACGGTACAGAGTCAATGTGGAGGCTATATACAGGGGGTTACGGTACAGAGTCAATGTGGAGGCTATATACAGGGTGTTACGGTACAGAGTCAATGTGGAGGCTATATACAGGGTGTTATGGTACAGAGTCAATGTGGAGGCTATATACAGGGGGTACCGGTACAATGTGGAGGCTATATACAGGGGGTACCGGTACAGAGTCAATGTGGAGGCTATATACAGGGTGTTACGGTACAGAGTCAAAGTGGAGGCTATATACAGGGGGTACCGGTACAGAGTCAATGCGGAAGCTATATACAGGGTGTTACGGTACAGAGTCAATGTGGAGGCTATATACAGGGTGTTACGGTACAGAGTCAATGTGGAGGCTATATACAGGGTGTTACGGTACAGAGTCAATGTGGAGGCTATATACAGGGTGTTACGGTACAGAGTCAATGTGGAGGCTATATACAGGGGGTACCGGTACAATGTGGAGGCTATATACAGGGGGTACCGGTACAGAGTCAATGTGGAGGCTATATACAGGGGGTACCGGTACATAGTCAATGTGGAGGCTATATACAGGGTGTTACGGTACAGAGTCAATGTGGAGGCTATATACAGGGTGTTACGGTACAGAGTCAATGTGGAGGCTATATACAGGGTGTTACGGTACAGAGTCAATGTGGAGGCTATATACAGGGGGTACCGGTACATAGTCAATGTGGAGGCTATATACAGGGTGTTACGGTACAGAGTCAATGTGGAGGCTATATACAGGGTGTTACGGTACAGAGTCAATGTGGAGGCTATATACAGGGTGTTACGGTACAGAGTCAATGTGGAGGCTATATACAGGGGGTACCGGTTAGTTGAGGTATAAAGGGTGATGTTAAAAGCATTGCTGTTTGGTTCAGTTAGTCGTCACTACACAGAAACAGTTAAATGTTGTAATGTTTCAGGAGCGATCTGAGGTTAAAATGCCCCCTCGTGTCCAGAACTGGTTTAAACCAGTTTATATCCAACTGGTTTAATAAACCCAGTTTATATCCAACTGGTTTAATAAACCCAGTTTATATCCAACGGGTTTAATAAACCCAGTTTATATCCAACGGGTTTAATAAACCCAGTTTATATCCAACGGGTTTAATAAACCCAGTTTATATCCAACGGGTTTAATAAACCCAGTTTATATCCAACGGGTTTAATAAACCCAGTTTATATCCAACGGGTTTAATAAACCCAGTTTATATCCAACGGGTTTAATAAACCCAGTTTATATCCAACGGGTTTAATAAACCCAGTTTATATCCAACTGGTTTAATAAACCCAGTTTATATCCAACGGGTTTAATAAACCCAGTTTATATCCAACTGGTTTAATAAACCCAGTTTATATCCAACTGGTTTAATAAACCCAGTTTATATCCAACTGGTTTAATAAACCCAGTTTATATCCAACTGGTTTAATAAACCCAGTTTATATCCAACTGGTTTAATAAACCCAGTTTATACCCAACTGGTTTAATAAACCCAGTTTATACCCAACTGGTTTAATAAACCCAGTTTATACCCAACTGGTTTAATAAACCCAGTTTATACCCAACTGGTTTAATAAACCCAGTTTATATCCAACTGGTTTAATAAACCCAGTTTATATCCAACTGGTTTAATAAACCCAGTTTATATCCAACTGGTTTAATAAACCCAGTTTTATATCCAACTGGTTTAATAAACCCAGTTTATATCCAACTGGTTTAATAAAACCCAGTTTATATCCAACTGGTTTAATAAACCCAGTTTATAATCCAACTGGTTTAATAAACCCAGTTTATATCCAACTGGTTTAATAAACCCAGTTTATATCCAACTGGTTTAATAAACCCAGTTTATATCCAACTGGTTTAATAAACCCAGTTTATATCCAACTGGTTTAATAAACCCAGTTTATATCCAACTGGTTTAATAAACCCAGTTTATATCCAACTGGTTTAATAAACCCAGTTTATATCCAACTGGTTTAATAAACCCAGTTTATATCCAACTGGTTTAAACCCAGTTTATATCCAACTGGTTTAAACCCAGTTTATATCCAACTGGTTTAAACCCAGTTTATATCCAACTGGTTTAAACCCAGTTTATATCCAACTGGTTTAAACCCAGTTTATATCCAACTGGTTTAAACCCAGTTTATATCCAACAGGTTTAAACCCAGTTTATATCCAACTGGTTTAAACCCAGTTTATATCCAACTGGTTTAAACCCAGTTTATATCCAACTGGTTTAAACCCAGTTTATATCCAACTGGTTTAAACCAGTTTATATCCAACAGGTTTAAACCAGTTTATATCCAACAGGTTTAAACCAGTTTATATCCAACAGGTTTAAACCAGTTTATATCCAACAGGTTTAAACCCAGTTTATATCCAACTGGTTTAAACCCAGTTTATATCCAACTGGTTTAAACCCAGTTTATATCCAACTGGTTTAAACCCAGTTTATATCCAACTGGTTTAAACCCAGTTTATATCCAACTGGTTTAAACCAGTTTATATCCAACTGGTTTAAACCCAGTTTATATCCAACAGGTTTAAACCAGTTTATATCCAACTGGTTTAAACCAGTTTATATCCAACAGGTTTAAACCAGTTTATATCCATACCTTAAAGTAGGAGAAGATAGTTCTGATATCTTCTTCGAAGCCCATGTCTATCATTCTGTCAGCCTCGTCTAGAGCCAGATAACGACAGATATCCAAACTGATCATCTTCTTCTGCAACAGGTCCATCAGACGGCCGGGGGTCGCCACCATCATGTGGACACCACTATAAAACACCGGGTTCAACAGGGTCAGAGGTCAAACTGGCCCTCACAGCTGACTGACTGGCTGGCTATCTGACTGATTAGCTGACTGGCTGGTTGGCTGACTAGCTGACTGGCTAGTTGACTGGCTGGTTGACTGGCTAGTTGACTGACTAGCTGACTGGCTGACTGACTGGCTAACTGACTGGCTAGTTGACTGGCTAGTTGACTGGCTAGTTGGCTGGCTAGTTGGCTGGCTGACTGACTGGCTAACTGACTGACTGGCTAACTGACTGACTGGCTAACTGACTGGCTAGTTGACTGGCTGGTTGACTGGCTAGTTGGCTGGCTAGTTGGCTGGCTAGTTGACTGACTGACTGGCTGGCTGACTGGCTGGTTGACTGGCTAGTTGACTGGCTAGTTGGCTGGCTAGTTGGCTGGCTAGTTGGCTGGCTAGTTGACTGACTGACTGGCTGGCTGACTGGCTGGTTGACTAGCTGACTGGCTAGCTGACTGACTGGCTGACTAGTTGACTGGCTGACTAGTTGACTGACTAGCTGACTGACCAGTTGACTGACTAGTTGACTGACTAGTTGACTGGCTGACTGACTGGCTGACTGACTGACTAGTTGACTGACTGGTTCAGAGTACTTACTGTTTGACCACCTCCATCTGGTCTTTGACAGACATGCCTCCTATACAGAGGACTGATCTCATATGTGGAGCCCCTTCTTCCTCCAGCAGTTTACAGTAGTACTCGATGATGGTGTGGGTCTGTTTAGCCAACTCTCTCTGTAGGGAGAGGAGAGGGACATCAGACACATTACAGTAGTATTATATGATGGTGTGGGTCTGTTTAACCAACTCTCTCTGTAGGGAGAGGAGAGGGACATCAGACACATTACAGTAGTATTATATGATGGTGTGGGTCTGTTTAACCAACTCTCTCTGTAGGGAGAGGAGAGGGACATCAGACACATTACAGTAGTATTATATGATGGCGTGGGTCTGTTTAACCAACTCTCTCTGTAGGGAGAGGAGAGGGACATCAGACACATTACAGTAGTATTATATGATGGTGTGGGTCTGTTTAACCAACTCTCTCTGTAGGGAGAGGAGAGGGACATCAGACACATTACAGTAGTACTATATGATGGTGTGGGTCTGTTTAACCAACTCTCTCTGTAGGGAGAGGAGAGGGACATCAGACACATTACAGTAGTATTATATGATGGTGTGGGTCTGTTTAACCAACTCTCTCTGTAGGGAGAGGAGAGGGACATCAGACACATTATAGTAGTATTATATGATGGTGTGGGTCTGTTTAACCAACTCTCTCTGTAGGGAGAGGAGAGGGACATCAGACACATTACAGTAGTATTATATGATGGTGTGGGTCTGTTTAACCAACTCTCTCTGTAGGGAGAGGAGAGGGACATCAGACACATTACAGTAGTATTATATGATGGTGTGGGTCTGTTTAACCAACTCTCTCTGTAGGGAGAGGAGAGGGACATCAGACACATTACAGTAGTATTATATGATGGTGTGGGTCTGTTTAACCAACTCTCTCTGTAGGGAGAGGAGAGGGACATCAGACACATTACAGTAGTATTATATGATGGTGTGGGTCTGTTTAACCAACTCTCTCTGTAGGGAGAGGAGAGGGACATCAGACACATTACAGTAGTATTATATGATGGTGTGGGTCTGTTTAACCAACTCTCTCTGTAGGGAGAGGAGAGGGACATCAGACACATTACAGTAGTACTATATGAAGAGAAAGCAGTCAGGAGCTGATCAGGGTACAGGGTCCTTCACTCTTACAGAAGATCAGTCTCTAACCTCTAACATAACATTACAGTGTGAAGGACTTACTGAAGGACAGATGATGAGACCGTAGGGTCCTTCACTCTTACAGAAGATCAGTCTCTAACCTCTAACATAACATTACAGTGTGAAGGACTTACTGAAGGACAGATGATGAGACCGTAGGGTCCTTCACTCTTACAGAAGATCAGTCTCTAACCTCTAACATAACATTACAGTGTGAAGGACTTACTGAAGGACAGATGATGAGACCGTAGGGTCCTTCACTCTTACAGAAGATCAGTCTCTAACCTCTAACATAACATTACAGTGTGAAAGACTTACTGAAGGACAGATGATGAGACCGTAGGGTCCTTCACTCTTACAGAAGGGCAGTTTCTTCTCTTGCTCCAGAGAGAACATGATGATGGGGAGGGTGAACACCAGAGTTTTCCCTGACCCTGTGAAGGCGATACCGATCATATCCCGGCCTGAGAGACTGAACACACACAGAGATACAGAGGAAACCAATCAATCACATCGTGTTGATATAGCCAACCAATCACATCGTATTGATATAACCAACCAATCAATCACATCGTATTGATATAGCCAACCAACCAATCACATTGTGTTGATATAGCCAACCAACCAATCACATCGTATTGATATAGCCAACCAATCACATTGTATTGATATAACCAACCAATCAATCACATCGTATTAATATAACAACCAATGAAATCGTATTGATATAGCCAACCAACCAACCACATCGTATTGATATAGCCAACCAACCAATCACATTGTGTTGATATAGCCAACCAACCAATCACATCGTATTAATATAACAACCAATGAAATCGTATTGATATAGCCAACCAACCAACCACATCGTATTGATATAGCCAACCAACGAATCACATCGTATTGATATAGCCAACCAACGAATCACATCGTATTGATATAGCCAACCAATCACATCGTATTGATATAGCCAACCAACCAATCACATCGTATTGACATAGCCAACCACATCGTATTGATATAGCCAACCAACCAATCACATCGTATTGATATAGCCAACCAACCAATCACATCGTATTGACATAGCCAACCAACCAATCACATTGTATTGATATAGCCAACCAACCAATCACATTGTATTGATATAGCCAACCAACCAATCACATTGTATTGATATAGCCAACCAACCAATCACATCGTATTGATATAGCCAATTACATCGTATTGATATAGCCAACCAACCAATCACATCGTATTGACATAGCCAACCACATCGTATTGATATAGCCAACCAACCAATCACATCGTATTGATATAGCCAACCAACCAATCACATCGTATTGACATAGCCAACCACATCGTATTGATTTAGCCAACCAACCAATCACATCGTGTTGATATAGCCAACCAACCAATCACATCGTATTGACATAGCCAACCACATCGTATTGATATAGCCAACCAACCAATCACATCGTATTGACATAGCCAACCAACCAATCACATCGTATTGATATAGCCAACCAACCAATCACATCGTATTGATATAGCCAACCGACCAATCACATCGTGTTGATATAGCCAACCAACCAATCACATTGTATTGATATAGCCAACCAACCAATCACATTGTATTGATATAGCCAACCAACCAATCACATTGTATTGATATAGCCAACCAACCACATTGTATTGATATAGCCAACCAACCACATTGTATTGATATAGCCAACCAATCACATCGTATTGATATAGCCAACCAACCAATCACATCGTATTGATATAGCCAACCAACCAATCACATCGTGTTGATATAGCCAATCAACCAATCACATCGTATTGATATAGCCAATTACATCGTATTGATATAGCCAACCAACCAATCACATCGTATTGACATAGCCAATCACATCGTATTGATATAGCCAACCAACCAATCACATCGTATTGATATAGCCAACCAACCAATCACATCGTGTTGATATAGCCAACCAACCAATCACATCGTATTGATATAGCCAATCACATCGTATTGATATAGCCAACCAACCAATCACATCGTGTTGATATAGCCAACCAACGAATCACATCGTATTGATATCGCCCTTTTTACTAGAATTGTTTTAGAACTTTACAGTAACGGAGAAGCGAAGCGAAGACAACCAATGAGAAGCCAGTTAAACATCGTATATCTTGATGTTGACATCATAAGGACCTTGGGCCACACCGTCAGGGGTTTCCTCCTGGACTTACATGGTTGGAATTCCCTGGATTTGAATGGGTGTAGGGTGAACAATTCCCTTCTTCTTCAGACCTTTCAAGATTGCTGCAACACATGGTTAAAGAGGGTTGGGGAATGAATGACTAGTCAACCATCTGAACCACTACAAAAACATAGCAACACTTTACTACTAAAAAGGGTGCGAAACTAAAATGGAAAAATAAGGTTTTTAATGAAAGTTGAAAGTGTGTGTGTGTCTGGTTTCTCTCTCACCCTGTGGGAACTTAGTGTGTGTGTCTGGTTTCTCTCTCACCCTGTGGGAACTTAGTGTGTGTGTCTGGTGTGTCTCTCACCCTGTGGGAACTTAGTGTGTGTGTCTGGTTTCTCTCTCACCCTGTGGGAACTTAGTGTGTGTGTCTGGTTTCTCTCTCACGCTGTGGGGAACTTAGTGTGTGTGTCTGGTTTCTCTCTCACCCTGTGGGAACTTAGTGTGTGTGTCTGGTGTGTCTCTCACCCTGTGGGAACTTAGTGTGTGTGTCTGGTGTGTCTCTCACCCTGTGGGAACTTAGTGTGTGTGTCTGGTGTGTCTCTCACCCTGTGGGAACTTAGTGTGTGTGTCTGGTTTCTCTCACCCTGTGGGAACTTAGTGTGTGTGTCTGGTTTCTCTCTCACCCTGTGGGAACTTAGTGTGTGTGTCTGGTGTCTCTCACCCTGTGGGAACTTAGAGTGTGTGTTTGGTGTCTCTCACCCTGTGGGAACTTCATCTCCCTGAAGCTCTTGATCGGCGGAGGGATACCGTCACCGTCGACCAGGATGTGGTACTTCTTCCTGACGCGGTCGTGTCTTGCAGGGGGCATGTTCAGGATGTACCGTGGAGCCAACCAACTATAAACAATAACGTTATCTTTACTGTACATTTTACACTGAACAACAATATAAACGCAACATATAAAGTGTTGGTCCCATGTTTCATGAGCTGAAATAAAAGATCCCAGAAATGTTCCATACGCAGATAAATCTAATTTCTCTCAAATGTAGTGCACATATTAGTTCACGTCCCTGTTAGTGAGCATTTCTCCTTTGCCAAGAAAATCCATCCACCTGACAGATGTGGCATATCAAGAAGCTGATTAAACAGCATGATCATTACACAGGTGCACCTTGTGCTGGGGACAATAAAAGGCCACTCTAAAATGTGCAGTTTTGTCACACAACACAATGCCACAGATGTCTCAAGTAATGAAGGAGCGTGCAATTGGCATGCTGACTGCAGGAATGTCCAGCAGAGCTGCTTCCAGATAATTGAATGTTAATTGCTCTACCATTAGCCATCTTAAGCCGCCTCCAACATAATTTTTGAGAATTTGGCAGTACGTCCAACCGGCCTCACAGCCTCATACCACGTGTAACCACGCCAGCCCAGGACCTCCACATCCAGCTTCTTCACCTACGGGATCATCTGAGGAGGGGTGCTGAGATGTATTTCTGTCAGTAATAAATCCATTTTGTGCAGAAAAACTCATTCTGATTGGCTGGGCCTGGTTCCCCAGGGGGTGGACCTATACCCTCCCAGGTCCACCAATGGCTGCGCCCCTCTCCAGTCATTTGACATTCATAGATTAGGGCCTAATTTATTTATTTCAATTGACTGATTTCCTGATACGAAGTGTAACTCTGTGAAATCTTTTGAAATTGTAGCATGTTTCGTTTCTATTTTAGTTCAGTATAGAATGTATTGCTACTGGATGTAGCGCAGAGACAACCAACTGAACTACACATGTTAGGTTATGCTATATTACCTCAGCATGACATGAAACACATCAAATAACAAGCACAGAAACACATCACATTTAGCTTATTCTGGTGTGTGGTAGGAACTGTCAAAACGGTGTCATTTACCACAAAGTAAACCCCCCCCCCCCCCCCTTATCAGTCACTCTCTAGAATCTGGAGTCACACCTTGTTTTGATGGGGTCGTCATAGATGATTCCTTTGGCCATTTCCTTCACCGACATGAGAGCTGAAAGAGAAACAAACGATTAGAGCTGGGCTGGAATAAAAGCCTGCGACACAGACCATGTTGTCCACTCTTGAAGTGAATCTGGACAAGAACAACAGAGGCCCATTGACAGGGTCAGTATGTACAGTAACATCTCTTACCTCTTCCCTCTGCCACACTCTGCAGAATCTTCTGTTCTTCTTTCAGCTGCTTCTCCTTGGCTGACTCTTTACGAGCTATGGACATGAACATAGTTTAGCATTTAACAAAAAGACAACTCAAGATCATTGTACATTTTAGAATCCATAACTGGTTTGACCCTCTGTTTTCTACTACCCATGGACAAAACCCCCATAATTCACCACACTGAACAATGATCATTCCAATTCTAACTGTGAAATTTATTACATTTCAAACTGCCACTGTTACCTTCAGCCTTTTCCTTTAGGACCTGGTGTTGATCCAGCAGGGAGACGTTAGAGCGTGGTCCCAGACCCTCGTCCTCATCTCTCTGCTCTCCTCCACTATCCTTCTGCTCATCCTCTACCACCTTCCCTCGCAGACGCAGCATCTTCAGTTGCTGGGGGGCACAGAGTGAGGGGGTTGATTGTGGAGGGAGAGATGGAGGGAGGAAAGTTATGGGTCATTGTGTTTGGTGGATCTACAGCACAAATCATTCTGGCGCTGCCCAGTCATAGCTAATCCATGTCTGTCAGCTGCAGGCTCATATATACACACACACACACACAGGGGAGGAATAAGAACGGGAGAGTGTGACTGTGTGTTTACCATGTGATGCTTTCTGATTTTGACAGGTACGTATGGGACATAGTCATCCTCTTCAGAAGGATGATCTGATCCGGACTTCTCATCCCCACAGGGTCTCTGTGGAAACAAAGTACACCGACATTACAAAAGGGGAAAGTGAAGTGGTCTACTCAGCTACCGAACTAAACCATTTACTAGTTAGCAAACAAAATACAAAAGCTACATCACAGATGAAAAGGGTAAATTAGTAGCTATGTTATGTAGTCAAATATACTTCTAACGTTACAACTAGCTCAATAGTGGACTAAAGCATTTCGCTACACTCGCATTAACATCTGCTAACCATGTGTACGTGACAAATAAAATGTGATTTAAAAGGAGCCTGCTGTCTATGAATGGGTTAGTTACAACGGGATATATGCTAGCTAGCAAGCTAGATAGTGTACTAACAATGCTAGCTAGGTTTGTTTTCCATAAAATGGAACACCACCTACCTTTTTAGACCGGTGTTCTGTCTCCATTTTATTGTGTTATGTTATGGGTTGCTACTGTAGCCTGTTAAATGCTGTTTTGGCCAACTTTATTTCCCCAAATACATGAAAAATACCCCACGTTTGCGCTGTAAGAAAACACTAAAGACGCAGTCCGATTGTTTCTGTACGGCGAGCAGGGAATGACAAATCGAACCAGCGTGAAAGACGTTTTGTAAAATCTTCGCTTTGGGCAGTCTGGCTGCAGAGTTTCTAAATCCAGAGTCGCAACATCGCGAGACTTCATCTTGCGAAACAGACCAAACCGGGGTTTGACAAGTCAATGAGAGAAGTGAAAAACGATTCCTTAGTCGTTCATTTTCTCGAAACATAAAGGCACATCCTAGATTCGAGCATATGTCTTAAATAGGCGAACATGGTATTACTCAAACATTTTCAACAATTTTATATTGAAGGAGTGCCTTCGATTTGACGGACTGCACATCCGACAGAGGAAGAAAACTCGGCGGAAAATCTGTTTCCCTCCAGCATGTGTCGTTTTTTCGCCCACCAAACATGGAGTTTTTGTATGGAGGTCAATAAGAGTGTCGAATTTGGTCAACAACAAAACATTTAATGGCTTATTTGCTACGCAAGGTTTATTTGATCGAATAGAAGTTTCGTAATGCTTAAATTGTTACCAGTGTACTTATAAAAAAAATATGACACGTGACATTCTGGCAACTGTGAGAGAATAAAAGCGTTATGCATGTCATGAGGTTAGTGACGTAGCGTCTCTATATATTGAATATAGGCGGTGGACGTCACAGCCTTCATCGAATATTCAAAATAAGTTTAGAATAATGAGACGTATCCACCACTAGACTGCCCGCCGTGCCGCTTTGTGGACAACGACTCCCATTGTTAGGGCGAAGAGACATGTATCTTGTCAGTATATCTATAATCTTTGGACCCTGTTTTTCATTTAAAAAATGTATTTAACCTTTAACTATGAAGTTCGCAATGACATCACCTACAAGTGTGATCGTAAGCCAAAATCAATTTTCTCCCACTGCTGGCCACTGGGCTTCCTCTCATCGCCATATTTGGGGGTGAGTGGAGACGCCAACCGGATGCTTCAGATTTATACATCTGGTAAAACATCTGGCTCATTGTTCTATCTGTGGCATCCCTGTAGACCGTAGATCCTATTATGGTGTCTGAGAGTAGGTATTAACTCCGCCATGTTTCGTTGGACAAAGGCTATGAGGAAAATGAATGGCGTTTTTGGATAAACACGAAAAATAAGAATTGATGTAATAATAAAAAACACAAAGGCTTCATTATTTCATAAAGGTCATGTTAACTGACTGCTGAGGTAACTCATTTCATAAAGGTCATGTTAACTGATTGCATACGTAACTCATTTCTTAAAGGTCATGGGATCAACCAAAAAAGTTGGAAGTCCCACTCAGTGGACTACTTTAAAATGGTAGAAGCCCTCAAAAACAGCCGTATGGTCTCAAGAGGCCTCAATCATTCTATATGGCTGGAGTAAGAAGTTTGGGTAGCCACCCTCATGACTACACACTGTCAGGAAGACTTGGAGAGCTGGTGTCAGCCAGACCAAGTCTGGGCCTCCCGTGTCTGCCCTCCTCTGCTAGTCTGGACTTTAACATGATGACTTTGGTTGAAAATAACCTTTATCGATATTAGACAATTCTGAAACAAATGTATTTTTACATAATGCATCATATCATGAGACCTTAGCCTTCTGGCTAAAACCACTCAGAAAGCAAAAACACCACACTTTATTTAGTCAAAAGTGCCATGTTTTAATCTTTCTGAATGAAAAGGTTTTCACAGTATCAAAAGTGATTAATAAAAAATATAAAAAACAAAAAAGAAGCCAACTTGCCTTAGGCCTACTTTAATGGTTTAGTAAACATCTACATTCCACACATTTAAGATAATGTCTTCTAGTTGAATATAACCTGGATACAAAATTTCAGTTACAGATTTTCGGAAGAAAAAGAAAACCAACAATAGAACGTAAGACGGAAACCCTTTAAACATCGAAGCACCACTTCCTTCATAGCATCGTTTTGTGATCAGAAAGGGAACTGATCTAAGGTCAGGACAGCAGAATCAGATACGGAGTGACAGCAGACGTTCTTACTGAGGTGTATGACCCCAGAAGGTCAGAGTATTGTGCTTTTGTTTTTACCATGGTTGAAATCCTCACCCATCCCCAGAGAGACAGGTCATCATTATGGTGGAAATCCTCACCCATCCTCAGAGAGACAGGTCATCATTATGGTGGAAATCCTCAGAGAGACAGGTCATCATTATGGTGGAAATCCTCAGAGAGACAGGTAATCATTATGGTGGAAATCCTCACCCATCCCCAGAGAGACAGGTCATCATTATGGTGGAAATCCTCAGAGAGACAGGTCATCATTATGGTGGAAATCCTCACCCATCCTCAGAGAGACAGGTCATCATTATGGTGGAAATCCTCACCCATCCTCAGAGAGACAGGTCATCATTATGGTGGAAATCCTCACCCATCCTCAGAGAGACAGGTCATCATTATGGTGGAAATCCTCACCCATCCTCAGAGAGACAGGTCATCATTATGGTGGAAATCCTCACCCATCCTCAGAGAGACAGGTCATCATTATGGTGGAAATCCTCACCCATCCTCAGAGAGACAGGTCATCATTATGGTGGAAATCCTCACCCATCCTCAGAGAGACAGGTCATCATTATGGTGGAAATCCTCAGAGAGACAGGTCATCATTATGGTGGAAATCCTCACCCATCCTCAGAGAGACAGGTCATCATTATGGTGGAAATCCTCACCCATCCCCAGAGAGACAGGTCATTGTGGTGGAAATCATCAGAGAGACAGGTCATCATTATGGTGGAAATCCTCACCCATCCTCAGAGAGACAGGTCATCATTATGGTGGAAATCCTCACCCATCCTCAGAGAGACAGGTCATCATTATGGTGGAAATCCTCACCCATCCTCAGAGAGACAGGTCATCATTATGGTGGAAATCCTCACCCATCCTCAGAGAGACAGGTCATCATTATGGTGGAAATCCTCACCCATCCTCAGAGAGACAGGTCATCATTATGGTGGAAATCCTCACCCATCCTCAGAGAGACAGGTCATCATTATGGTGGAAATCCTCACCCATCCTCAGAGAGACAGGTCATCATTATGGTGGAAATCCTCACCCATCCTCAGAGAGACAGGTCATCATTATGGTGGAAATCCTCACCCATCCTCAGAGAGACAGGTCATCATTATGGTGGAAATCCTCACCCATCCTCAGAGAGACAGGTCATCATTATGGTGGAAATCCTCACCCATCCTCAGAGAGACAGGTCATCATTATGGTGGAAATCCTCACCCATCCTCAGAGAGACAGGTCATCATTATGGTGGAAATCCTCACCCATCCTCAGAGAGACAGGTCATCATTATGGTGGAAATCCTCACCCATCCTCAGAGAGACAGGTCAGCATTGTAGATCTGTTTAAAAGGCTCTACAATCACTTATTTTATGTACAAACATTGAGATCAGGTAATGATTGAGGACATTTTTCAACTGAAAACAAAACCAGTCGGTTATTATTGGACAAGTCCAAGTCGTCTGTTCCTGTTCTCTTCCGTTTGATACCTAATGAATACAATCCTGTATCAGCAGGAGGTGAGCGATCAAAACAACAGCATGAGGCAGCCATGGGCAACATCCCAAATGGCACCCTATTCCCCATATAGTGCCCTACCCAATGGGCCCCGGTCAAAAGTAGTGCACTATAAATCCGGAATAGGGTGCCATTTGAGACGCATCCAATGTTGAGAACATGGCCACAGTACAGAACTATATCACAGACCACCATGGTGGAAGATATCAGCTCTGATAGCAGCTAGATCGCCAACAACCAATGGGAGATATCATCTCTGATAGCCAACAACCAATGGGAGATATAATCTCTGATAGCAAAAGCATCGGCAACAACCAATGGGAGATATAATCTCTGATAGCAAAAGCATCGGCAACAACCAATGGGAGATATCATCTCTGATAGCAAAAACATCGCCAACAACCAATGGGAGATATCATCTCTGATAGCAAAAACATCGCCAACAACCAATGGGAGATGCACTAAATGGCCAAAGGTATGTGGACACGCCAACTGGATTCAGCTATTTCAGACACACCGTTGCTAGCTGTTGTATAAAATCGAGCACACAGCCAGCAATCTCCATAGACAAACATTGGCAGTAGAATGGCCCCTACTTTAGAGCTCAGTGACTTTCAATGTGGCACCGTCATAGGATGCCACCTTTCCAACAAGTCAGTTCGTCAAATTTCTGCCCTGATAGAGCTGAACCGATCAACTGTAAGTGCTGTTATTGTGAAGTGAAAAAGTCTAGGGGAAACAACGGCTTAGCCGCAAAGTGGTAGGCCACACAAGTTCACAGAACGGGATCGTCGAGTGCTGAAGTTCGTAGCTCGTAACAGTCATCTGTCCTCGGTCGCAACACTCACTACCGAGTTCCAAACTGCCTCTGGAAGCAAAGTCAGCACTGGAACTGTTCTTTGGGAGCTTCATGAAATGTGTTTCCGTGGCTGAGCAGCCACACACAAGCCTAAGATCACCATACGCAATGCAAAGCGTCGGCTGGAGTGGTGTAAAGCTCACCACCATTGGACTCTGGAGCAGTGGAAACGCGTTCTCTGGAGTGATGAATCACGCTTCACCATCTGGCAGTCCGACGGACAAATCTGGTTTCTGCGGATGCCAGGAGAACGCTACCTGCCCGGATGCATAGTGCCAACTATACAGTTTGTTGGAGGAATAATGGTCTGGGGCTGTTTTTCATGGTTCAGGCCCCTTAGTTCCAGTGAATGGAAATCTTAACACTACAGCATACAATGACATTCTAGATGATTCTGTGCTTCCAACTTTGTGGCAACAGTTTGGGGAAGGCTCTTTCCTGTTTCAGCATGACAATGCCCCCGTGCACAAAGCGAGGTCCATACAGAAATGGTTAGTCAAGATCGGTGTGGAAGAACTTGACTGGCATGCACAGAGCCCTGACCTCAACCCCATCAAACACCTTTGGGATGAATTGGAACGCCGACTGTGAGCCAGGACTAATCGCCCAACATTAGTGCCCGACCTCACTAATACTCGTGGCTGAATGGAAGCAAGTCCCCCACAGCAATGTTCCAACATCTAGAGGAAAGTCTACCCAGAAAAGTTGAGGCTGTTATAGCAGCAAAGGCGGAACAACTGCATTTTGGAATGAGATGTTCGACGAGCAGGTGTCCACATACACTACATGACCAAAAGTATCAACTCTGACAGCAGTTACATCACCAACAGCCAATGGGAGATATCAACTCTGATAGCAGTTACATCACCAACAGCCAATGGGAGATATCACCTCTGACAGTAGTTACATCACCTCTGACAGTAGTTACATCACCAACAACCAATGGGAGATATCACCTCTGACAGTAGTTACATCACCAACAACCAATGGGAGATATCAACTCTGACAGTAGGTACATCACCAACAACCAATGGGAGATATCAACTCTGATAGCAGTTACATCACCAACAGCTAATGGGAGATATCACCTCTGACAGTAGTTACATCACCAACAGCCAATGGGAGATATCACCTCTGACAGCAGATACATCACCAACAGCCAATGGGAGATATCGCCTCTGACAGCAGATACATCACCAACAGCCAATGGGAGATATCACCTCTGACAGTAGTTACATCACCAACAACCAATGGGAGATATCACCTCTGACAGCAGATACATCACCAACAGCCAATGGGAGATATCACCTCTGACAGCAGATACATCACCAACAGCCAATGGGAGATATCACCTCTGACAGTAGTTACATAAATGGGACATTTTACTTTGAAGCATAAAGAGAAATATGGAGAATGGCCCTGATATCAGAACAACATTGGGAGGCTGACCACTAAAGATAACCATGACTTATATAGATTACAGAGGAGAAATCAATCTGGTTTCATTTAAACACATCTTGTAAAGATGTAATGATTCTGAGTTTTAAAACACAGTAGTCAGATAAATATTGTTTTCTTTGTTTAAAAAAAAAATATATAATTTCATGTCATTTCATGGGGCTTCCATGTCATCAATAGCATTGTACAACGAGGGTATTTAATCCATTGATCCATGGGGCTTCCATGTCATCCACTGCTGTTGATTCCTACATAGTTTGAGGAACATTGATCAACTAACACCATAATGACTAACTCAACGGGACTCTTGGGATGCAACCCGAGAATAGGGCGCCATCTTGAACTACAAACCATTAATGAATGACCAGCGTTGGTTCAGCCTATGATGTGATATTGCGGGGAAAGGTTGGCACAATCAGAGCAGTACGATTGAGGTCATGAGAACACAATACCAGGGTGGATAACCAGCCCACACATGATGTCTATGTCAGTATAGATAACCAGCCCACACATGATGTCTATGACAGTATAGATAACCAACCCACACATGATGTCTATGACAGTATAGATAACCAACCCACACATGATGTCTATGACAGTATAGATAACCAACCCACACATGATGTCTATGACAGTATAGATAACCAACCCACACATGTCTTTGACAGTATAGTTAACCAGCCCACAAATGGTGTCTATGACAGTATAGATAACCAACCCACACATGGTGGTGGTGTCTATGACAGTATAGATAACCAGCCCACACATGGTGTCTGTCAGTATAGATAACCAGCCCAAACATGGTGTCTGTCAGTATAGATAACCAACCCACACATGGTGGTGGTGTCTATGACAGTATGGATAACCAACCCACACATGGTGTCTATGACAGTATGGATAACCAGCCCACACATGATGTCTATGTCAGTATAGATAACCAACCCACACATGATGTCTATGACAGTATAGATAACCAGCCCACAAATGGTGTCTATGACAGTATAGATAACCAACCCACACATGGTGGTGGTGTCTATGACAGTATAGATAACCAGCCCAAACATGGTGTGTATGACAGTATAGATAACCAACCCAAACATGGTGTCTATGACAGTATAGACAACCAGCCCACACATGGTGTCTATGACAGTATAGATAACCAACCCATAACAGCCCCCGTGATATGCAACTTTTCAGGGAAGTTAGGAAAGCATCTTTCACGGTAATGAGCATTTTTCTACTGCTGGCCATGCTTTCCACCTGGCTACCCCTCCCCACAGCAACTCGCCAAACCTCCCCCACTTCTCCTTTACCCAAATCCAGATAGCTGATGTTCTGAAAGAGATACAAAATCTGGACCCCTACAAATCAGCCGGGCTAGACAATCTGGACACTCTCTTTCTAAAATTATCTGCCGAAATTGTTGCAACCCCTATTACTAGCCTGTTCAACCTCTCTTCCGTATCGTCTGAGATTCCCAAATATTGGAAAGCTGCCGCGGTCATCCCCCTCTTCAAAGGGGGAGACACTCTAGACCCAAACTGCTACAGACCTATATCTATCCTACCCTGCCTTTCTAAGGTCTTCGAAAGCCAAGTCAACAAACAGATTACCGACCATTTCAAATCCCACCGTACCTTCTCCGCTATGCAATCTGGTTTCAGAGCTGGTCATGGGTGCACCTCAGCCACGCTCAAGGTCCTAAACGATATCATAACCGCCATCGATAAGAGACATTACTGTGCAGCCGTCTTCATCGACCTGGCTAAGGCTTTCGACTCTGTTAATCACAGCATTCTTATTGGCAGACTCAACAGCCTTGGTGTCTCAAATGACTGCCTCGCCTGGTTCACCAACTACTTCTCTGATAGAGTTCAGTGTCTGAAATCGGAGGGCCTGTTATCCGGACCTCTGGCAGTCTCTATGGGGGTGCCACAGGGTTCAATTCTCGGGCCGACTCTTTTCTCTGTTTACATCAATGATGTTGCTCTTGCTGCGGGTGATTCTCTGATCCACCTCTACGCAGACGACACCATTCTGTATACCTCTGGCCCTTCTTTGGACACTGTGTTAACTAACCTCCAGATGAGCTTCAATGCCATACAACTCTACTTCCGTGGCCTCCAACTGCTCTTAAATGCCAGTAAAACTAAATGCATGCTCTTCAACCGATCGCTGCCCGCACCTGCCCGCCCATCCAGAGTCACTACTCTGGACGGTTCTGACTTAGAATATGTGGACAACTACACATACCTAGGTGTCTGGTTAGACTGTAAACTCTCCTTCCAGACTAACATTAAACATCTCCAATCCAAAATTAAATCTAGAATCGGCTTCCTATTTCGCAACAAAGCATCGTTTACTCATGCTGCCAAACATACCCTCGTAAAACTGACCATCCGACCCATCTTCGACTTCGGCGATGTCATTTACAAAATAGCCTCCAACACTCTACTCAATAAATTGGATGCAGTCTATCACAGTGCCATCCGTTTTGTCACCAAAGCCCCATACACTACCCACCACTGCGACCTGTACGTTCTCGTTGGCTGGCCGTCGCTCCATACTCATCGCCAAACCCACTGGCTCCAGGTCATCTACAAGTCTCTGTTAGGTAAAGCTCCGCCTTATCTTAGCTCACTGGTCAACATAGCAGCACCCACTCGTAGCACGCGCTCCAGCAGGTATATTCACTGGTCACCCCCAAAGCCAATTCCTCCTTTGGCCGCCTCTCCTTCCAGTTCTCTGCTGCCAATGACTGGAACGAACTGCAAAAATCACTAAAGCTGGAGACTCATATCTCCCTCACTAGCTTTAAGCACCAGCTGTCAGAGCAGCTCACAGATCACTGCACCTGTACATAGCCCATCTGTAAATAGCCCATCCAATCTACCTCATCCCCATACTGTATTTATTTATCTTTATCTGCACCCCAGTATCTCTACTTGCACATTCATCTTCTGCACATTCTACCATTCCAGTATTTAGTTGCTATATTGTAATTACTTCGCCACCATGGGCAATTCATTGCCTTACCTCTCTTATCCTACCTCATTTGCACATGCTGTATATAGTTTTTCTACTGTATTATTGATTGTATGTTTTGTTTATTCCATGTGTAACTCTGTGTAGTTGTTTGTTTCGAACTGCTTTGCTTTATCTTGGCCAGGTCGCAGTTGTAAATGAGAACTTGTTCTCAACTAGTCTAGTTAACCAGGTCTACCTGGCTAGATAACCAACACACACATGGTGGTGGTGTCTATGACAGTATAGATAACCAGCCCACACATGGTGTCTGACAGTATAGATAGCCAACCCACACATGGTGTCTATGACATTATAGATAACCAGCCCACACATGGTGTCTGACAGTATAGATAACCAGCCCACACATGGTGTCTGACAGTATAGATAACCAACCCACACATGGTGTCAATGACATTATAGATAACCAACCCACATGGTGTCAATGACAGTATAGATAACCAACCCACACATGGTAGTGGTGTCTATGACATTATAGATAACCAGCCCACACATGGTGTCAATGACATTATAGATAACCAGCCCACACATGGTGTCTGACAGTATAGATAACCAACCCACACATGGTGTCAATGACATTATAGATAACCAACCCACATGGTGTCAATGACAGTATAGATAACCAGCCCACACATGGTGTCTGACAGTATAGATAGCCAACCCACACATGGTGTCTATGACATTATAGATAACCAGCCCACACATGGTGTCTGACAGTATAGATAACCAGCCCACACATGGTGTCTGACAGTATAGATAACCAACCCACACATGGTGTCAATGACATTATAGATAACCAACCCACATGGTGTCAATGACAGTATAGATAACCAACCCACATGGTGTCAATGACAGTATAGATAACCAGCCCACACATGGTGTCTGACAGTATAGATAACCAACCCACACATGGTGGTGGTGTCTATGACATTATAGATAACCAGCCCATACATGGTGTCAATGACAGTATAGATAACCAACCCATACATGGTAGTGGTGTCTATGACATTATAGATAACCAACCCACACATGGTGTCTGACAGTATAGATAACCAACCCACACATGGTGTCAATGACATTATAGATAACCAACCCACACATGGTGTCTGACAGTATAGATAACCAACCCATACATGGTAGTGGTGTCTATGACATTATAGATAACCAACCCACACATGGTGTCAATGACAGTATAGATAACCAACCCACACATGATGTCAATGACAGTATAGATAACCAACCAACACATGGGGTCTGACAGTATAGATAACCAGCCCACACATGGTGTCTGACAGTATAGATAGCCAACCCACACATGGTGTCTATGACATTATAGATAACCAGCCCACACATGGTGTCTGACAGTATAGATAACCAGCCCACACATGGTGTCTGACAGTATAGATAACCAACCCACACATGGTGTCAATGACATTATAGATAACCAACCCACATGGTGTCAATGACAGTATAGATAACCAACCCACACATGGTAGTGGTGTCTATGACATTATAGATAACCAGCCCACACATGGTGTCAATGACATTATAGATAACCAGCCCACACATGGTGTCTGACAGTATAGATAACCAACCCACACATGGTGTCAATGACATTATAGATAACCAACCCACATGGTGTCAATGACAGTATAGATAACCAGCCCACACATGGTGTCTGACAGTATAGATAGCCAACCCACACATGGTGTCTATGACATTATAGATAACCAGCCCACACATGGTGTCTGACAGTATAGATAACCAGCCCACACATGGTGTCTGACAGTATAGATAACCAACCCACACATGGTGTCAATGACATTATAGATAACCAACCCACATGGTGTCAATGACAGTATAGATAACCAACCCACATGGTGTCAATGACAGTATAGATAACCAGCCCACACATGGTGTCTGACAGTATAGATAACCAACCCACACATGGTGGTGGTGTCTATGACATTATAGATAACCAGCCCATACATGGTGTCAATGACAGTATAGATAACCAACCCATACATGGTAGTGGTGTCTATGACATTATAGATAACCAACCCACACATGGTGTCTGACAGTATAGATAACCAACCCACACATGGTGTCAATGACATTATAGATAACCAACCCACACATGGTGTCTGACAGTATAGATAACCAACCCATACATGGTAGTGGTGTCTATGACATTATAGATAACCAACCCACACATGGTGTCAATGACAGTATAGATAACCAACCCACACATGATGTCAATGACAGTATAGATAACCAACCAACACATGGGGTCTGACAGTATAGATAACCAGCCCACACATGGTGTCTATGACAGTATAGATAACCAGCCCACACATGGAGTCTGTCAGTATAGATAACCAGCCATATATGGTGTCTATGACAGTATAGATCACCAACCCACACATGGTGTCAATGACAGTATAGATAACCAGCCCACACATGGTGGTGGTGTCTATGACAGTATAGATTACCAACCCACACATGGATTCTATGACAGTGTGGATAACCAGCCCACGCATGGTGGTGGTGTCTATGACAGTATAGATAACCATCCCACACATGGTGTCGGTGTCTATGACAGTATGGATAACCAGCCCACACATAGTGGTGGTGTCTATGGCAGTATACATAACCAACCCACACATGCTGTCTATGACAGTATACATAACCAACCCACACATGGTGTTGGTGTCTATGACAGTATGCATAAGCAGCTCACACATTGTGGTGGTGTCTATGATAGTATGGATAACCAGCCCACACATGGTGTCTGTGTCTATGACAGTATAACCAGCCCACACATGGTGTCTTTGACAGTATAGATAACCAACACATACATGGTGTTGGTGTCTATGACAGTATAGATAACAAACCACACATGGTGTCTGTCAGTATAGATAACCAGCACATATATGGTGTCTATGACAGTATAGATAACCAGCCCACACATGGTGGTTGTGTATATGACAGTATAGATAACTAGCCCATACATGGAGTCTATGACAGTGTGGATAACCAGCCCACACATGGAGTCTATGACAGTGTGGATAACCAGCCCACACATGGAGTCTATGACAGTGTGGATAACCAGCCCACACATGGAGTCTATGACAGTGTGGATAACCAGCCCACACATGGAGTCTATGACAGGGTGGATAACCAGCCCACACATGGTGGTGGTGTCTATGACAGTATAGATAACCATCCCACACATGGTGTCGGTGTCTATGACAGTATGGATAACCAGCCCACACATAGTGGTGGTGTCTATGACAGTATACATAACCAACCCACACATGCTGTCTATGACAGTATACATAACCAACCCACACATGGTGTTGGTGTCTATGACAGTATGCATAAGCAGCTCACACATTGTGGTGGTGTCTATGATAGTATGGATAACCAGCCCACACATGGTGTCTGTGTCTATGACAGTATAACCAGCCCACACATGGTGTCTTTGACAGTATAGATAACCAACACATACATGGTGTTGGTGTCTATGACAGTATAGATAACCAACCCACACATGGTGTCTGTCAGTATAGATAACCAGCACATATATGGTGTCTATGACAGTATAGATAACCAACCCACACATGGTGTCAATGACAGTATAGATAACCAGCCCACACATGGTGGTGGTGTCTATGACAGTATAGATTACCAACCCACACATGGAGTCTATGACAGTGTGGATAACCAACCCACACATGGAGTCTATGACAGTGTGGATAACCAGCCCACGAATGGTGGTGGTGTCTATGACAGTATAGATAACCATCCCACACATGGTGTCGGTGTCTATGACAGTATGGATAACCAGCCCACACATAGTGGTGGTGTCTATGACAGTATACATAACCAACCCACACATGCTGTCTATGACAGTATACATAACCAACCCACACATGGTGTTGGTGTCTATGACAGTATGCATAAGCAGCTCACACATTGTGGTGGTGTCTATGATAGTATGGATAACCAGCCCACACATGGTGTCTGTGTCTATGACAGTATAACCAGCCCACACATGGTGTCTTTGACAGTATAGATAACCAACACATACATGGTGTTGGTGTCTATGACAGTATAGATAACCAACCCACACATGGTGTCTGTCAGTATAGATAACCAGCACATATATGGTGTCTATGACAGTATAGATAACCAACCCACACATGGTGTCTGACAGTATAGATAACCAGCACATATATGGTGTCTATGACAGTGTGGATAACCAGCCCACACATGGTAGTGGTGTCTATGACAGTATAGATAACCAACCCACACATGGTGGTGGTGTCTATGACAGTATAGATTACCAACCCACACATGGTGGTGGTGTCTATGACAGTATGGATAACCAGCCCACACATGGAGTCTATGACAGTGTGGATAACCAGCCCACACATGGTGGTGGTATCTATGACAATTTAGATAACCAACTCACGCATGGTGTTGGTGTCTATGACGGTATAGATAACTAGCCCACACATGGTGTCTATGACAGTATACATGACCAACCCACACATAATGTCTATGACAGTATAGATAACTAGCCCACACATGGTGTCAATGACAGTATGGATAACCAGCCCACACATGGTGTCTATTACAGTGTGGATAACCAGCCCACACATGGAGTCTATGACAGTGTGGATAACCAGCCCACACATGGAGTCTATGACAGTATAGATAACCAGCCCACACATGGTGTTTGTGTATATGACAATATAGATAACTAGCCCACACATGGTGTCAATGACAGTATGGATAACCAGCCCACACATGGAGTCTATGACAGTATAGATAACCATCCCACACATGGTGTCGGTGCCTATGACAGTATGGATAACCAGCCCACACATAGTGGTGGTGTCTATGACAGTATACATAACCAACCCACACATGGTGTTGGTGTCTATGACAGTATGCATAAGCAGCTCACACATTGTGGTGGTGTCTATGATAGTATGGATAACCAGCCCACACATGGTGTCTGTGTCTATGACAGTATAACCAGCCCACACATGGTGTCTTTGACAGTATAGATAACCAACACATACATGGTGTTGGTGTCTATGACAGTATAGATAACCAACCCACACATGGTGTCAATGACAGTATAGATAACCAGCCCACACATGGTGGTGGTGTCTATGACAGTATAGATTACCAACCCACACATGGTGTCTGACAGTATAGATAACCAGCACATATATGGTGTCTATGACAGTATAGATAACCAACCCACACATGGTGTCAATGACAGTATAGATAACCAGCCCACACATGGTGGTGGTGTCTATGACAGTATAGATTACCAACCCACACATGGTGTCTGACAGTATAGATAACCAGCACATATATGGTGTCTATGACAGTATAGATAACCAGCCCACACATGGTAGTGGTGTCTATGACAGTATAGATAACCAACCCACACATGGTGGTGGTGTCTATGACAGTATGGATAACCAGCCCACACATGTTGTCTATGACAGTGTGGATAACCAGCCCACACATGGTGGTGGTGTCTATGACAAGTTAGATAACCAACTCACGCATGGTGTCTATGACAGTATACATGACCAACCCACACATAATGTCTATGACAGTATAGATAACTAGCCCACACATGGTGTCAATGACAGTATGGATAACCAGCCCACACATGGTGTCTATGACAGTGTGGATAACCAGCCCACACATGGAGTCTATGACAGTGTGGATAACCAGCCCACACATGGAGTCTATGACAGTATAGATAACCAGCCCACACATGGTGTTTGTGTATATGACAGTATAGATAACTAGCCCACACATGGTGTCAATGACAGTATGGATAACCAGCCCACACATGGAGTCTATGACAGTATAGATAACCATCCCACACATGGTGTCGGTGCCTATGACAGTATGGATAACCAGCCCACACATAGTGGTGGTGTCTATGACAGTATACATAACCAACCCACACATGCTGTCTATGACAGTATACATAACCAACCCACACATGGTGTTGGTGTCTATGACAGTATGCATAAGCAGCTCACACATTGTGGTGGTGTCTATGATAGTATGGATAACCAGCCCACACATGGTGTCTGTGTCTATGACAGTATAACCAGCCCACACATGGTGTCTTTGACAGTATAGATAACCAACACATACATGGTGTTGGTGTCTATGACAGTATAGATTACCAACCCACACATGGTGTCTGTCAATATAGATAACCAGCACATACATGGTGTTGGTGTCTATGACAGTATAGATAACCAACCCACACATGGTGTATATGACAGTATAGATAACCAGCCCACACATGGTGCCTATGACAGTATAGATAACCAACCCACACATGGTAGTGGTGTCTATGGCAGTATAGATAACCAACCCACACATGGTGTCTATGACAGTATAGATAACCAGCCCACACGTGGTAGTGGTGTCTATGACAGTATAGATAACCAACCCACACATGGTGGTGGTGTCTATGACAGTATAGATTACCAACCCACACATGGTGGTGGTGTCTATGACAGTATAGATAACCAACTCACACATGGTGGTGGTGTCTATGACAGTATAACCAGCCCACACATGGTGGTGGTTTCTATGACAGTATGGATAACCAACACACACATGGTTGTGGTGTCGATTGGCAGTATAGATAACCAACCCACACATGGTTGTGGTGTCGATTGGCAGTATAGATAACCAACCCACACATGGTGTCTATGACAGTATGGATAACCAGCCCACACATGATGTCTATGACAGTATGGATAACCAGCCCACACATGGTGTCTATGACAGTATAAATAACCAGCCCACACATTGTGTCTATGACAGTATAGATAACCAACCCATACATGGTGGTGGTGTCTATGACAGTATAGATTACCAACCCACACATGGTGGTGGTGTCTATGACAGTATAGATTACCAACCCACACATGGTGGTGGTGTCTATGACAGTATAGATAACCAACCCACACATGGTGGTGGTGTCTATGACAGTATAGATTACCAACCCACACATGGTTGTGGTGTCGATTGACAGTATAGATTACAAACCCACACATGGTGGTGGTGTCTATGACAGTATAGATTACCAACCCATACATGGCGGTGGTGTCTATGACAGTATGGATAACCAACCCACACATGGTGTCTATGACAGTATGGATAACCAGCCCACACATGGTGTCTATGACAGTATAAATAACCAGCCCACACATTGTGTCTATGACAGTATAGATAACCAACCCACACATGGTGGTGGTGTCTATGACAGTGTAGATTACCAACCCACACATGGTGGTGGTGTCTATGACAGTATAGATAACCAGCCCACACATGGTAGTAGTGTCTATGACAGTATAGATAACCAACCCACACATGGTAGTGGTGTCTATGACAGTATAGATAACCACCCCACACATGGTGGTGGTTTCTATGACAGTATAGATAACAAACCCACACATGGTGGTGGTGTCTATGACAGTATGGATAACCAGCCCACACATGGTGTCTATGACAGTATGGATAACCAGCCCACACATGGTGTCTATGACAGTATAAATAACCAGCCCACACATTGTGTCTATGACAGTATAGATAACCAACCCACACATGGTGGTGGTGTCTATGACAGTATAGATTACCAACCCACACATGGTGGTGGTGTCTATGACAGTATGGATAACCAACCCACACATGGTGGTGGTGTCTATGACAGTATAGATTACAAACCCACACATGGTGGTGGTGTCTATGACAGTATAGATTACCAACCCATACATGGTGGTGGTGTCTATGACAGTATGGATAACCAACCCACACATGGTGTCTATGACATTATGGATAACCAGCCCACACATGGTGTCTATGACAGTATAAATAACCAGCCCACACATTGTGTCTATGACAGTATAGATAACCAACCCACACATGGTGGTGGTGTCTATGACAGTGTAGATTACCAACCCACACATGGTGGTGGTGTCTATGACAGTATAGATAACCAGCCCACACATGGTAGTGGTGTCTATGACAGTATAGATTACAAACCCACACATGGTGGTGGTGTCTATGACAGTATAGATTACCAACCCATACATGGTGGTGGTGTCTATGACAGTATGGATAACCAACCCACACATGGTGTCTATGACAGTATAAATAACCAGCCCACACATTGTGCCTATGACAGTATAGATAACCAACCCACACATGGTGGTGGTGTCTATGACAGTGTAGATTACCAACCCACACATGGTGGTGGTGTCTATGACAGTATAGATAACCAGCCCACACATGGTAGTAGTGTCTATGACAGTATAGATAACCAACCCACACATGGTAGTGGTGTCTATGACAGTATAGATAACCACCCCACACATGGTGGTGGTGTCTATGACAGTATAGATAACCAACCCACACATGGTGGTGGTGTCTATGACAGTATATATAACCAACCCACACATGGTGGTGGTCTATGACAGTATAGATAACCAACACACACACGGTGGTGGTGTCTATGACAGTATAGATAACCAACCCACACATGATGTCTATGACAGTATAGATAACCAACCCACACGATGTCTATGACAGTATAGATAACCAACCCACACATGGTGGTGGTGTCTATGACAGTATATATAACCAACTCACACATGGTGGTGTCTATGACAGTATAACCAGCCCACACATGGTGGTGGTTTCTATGACAGTATAGAAAACCAACCCACACATGGTGTCGGTGTCTATGACAGTATAGATAACCAACCCACACGATGTCTATGACAGTATAAATACCCAACCCACATGGTGTCTGACAGTATAGATAACCAACCCACACATGGTGTCAATGACAGTATAGATAACCAACCCACATGGTGTCTGACAGTATAGATAACCAGCATATATATATGGTGTCTATGACAGTATAGATAACCAGCCCACACATGGTGGTGGTGTCTATGACAGTATAGATAACCAGCCCACACATGGTGTCGGTGTCTATGACAGTATAGATAACCAACCCACACATGGTGTCTGACAGTATAGATAGCCAACCCACACATGGTAGTGGTGTCTATGACAGTATAGATAACCAGCCCACACATGGTGTCTATGACAGTATAGATAACCAGCCCACACATGGTGGTGGTGTCTATGACAGTATAGATAACCAGCCCACACATGGTGGTGGTGTCTATGACAGTATAGATAACCAGCCCACACATGGTGTCTATGACAGTATAGATAACCAGCCCACACATGGTGTCTATGACAGTATAGATAACCAGCCCACACATGGTGTCTATGACAGTATAGATAACCAGCCCACACATGGTGTCTATGACAGTATAGATAACCAACCCACACATGGTGTCTATGACAGTATAGATAACCAGCCCACACATGGTGGTGTATGACAGTATATTGTGTTTTAACAGTTTAAAAAAATGCCCGTGTCCTCCATACCATAACCTTCTTAAAAACAAAATAATTCAGAGGCGATTCATCATGTTAACAGTGCCTATACACAGAGATAGACAGATATCCAGAGGGTTGAGGGAGAGATACCCTAAGCTAAAGACACCTTAGGTCGTGGGTCGTAGGTCGTGGGTCAGTACCTTTGGAGAACAGAAGCACCAAATAAAACCAACCAATAACAATCCAAGTTTTCAACAATGTTAAAATGTGCCACAATTGCAATAAAAACACTTTTTTATTGTATAAGGTAACTGTTTTCCATACTACATAGTGAAGTACACAGTAGATCAGATCTGATAAACAGAAGGGTGTGAGTTCTCCATGTTTCAACCTGGATCTCATCTCCGTCGTTGCGAAACAGCAGAGTCTAGTCTCAGTCGCCCCTGTGTGTGAATGATCCCTGGCTGTCAGCCAATAGCAACGCAGTATCGCAGTCCTGCATGAGACAATGGTGTTGCACCAGGGTCCCTTGGCTTGGTGAGGAAAAAGAGGAGGAGGAGGAGGAATGAGAGAAGAGAAGGCCTCAGGCCGTCGCATGGACATAGTTATGTTGGGGGGGGGGGGGGGGGGGTTCAGCATTCTAGAACCCGTCAGTTACTGGGCTGCGTTGGAAGGAACCTTTTTGAGGGTAAAGTTGGACCAGTTTACTGCAACCTTCTGGCGGGTCTGTTTAGCAGAGTCAAGGCAAAACCTACAGAGAGACGAGAGAGATGGAGAGAGAGAGAAAGAGGAGAGAGATGGAGAGAGAGAGAAAGAAGAGAGAGATGGAGGGCGAGAGAAAGAAGAGAGAGATGGAGGGCGAGAGAAAGAAGAGAGAGATGGAGGGCGAGAGAAAGAAGAGAGAGATGGAGGGAGAGAGATGGAGAGAGAGAGAAAGAGGGAGAGAGATGGAGGGCGAGAGAAAGAGGAGAGAGATGGAGGGCGAGAGAAAGAGGAGAGAGATGGAGGGCGAGAGAAAGAAGAGAGAGATGGAGGGCGAGAGAAAGAAGAGAGAGATGGAGGGCGAGAGAAAGAAGAGAGAGATGGAGGGCGAGAGAAAGAAGAGAGAGATGGAGGGCGAGAGAAAGAAGAGAGAGATGGAGGGCGAGAGAAAGAGGAGAGAGATGGAGGGCGAGAGAAAGAGGAGAGAGATGGAGGGCGAGAGAGAGAGGAGAGAGATGGAGGGCGAGAGAGAGAGGAGAGAGATGGAGGGCGAGAGAGAGAGGAGAGAGATGGAGGGCGAGAGAGAGAGGAGAGAGATGGAGGGCGAGAGAGAGAAAGAGGAGAGAGATGGAGGGAGAGAGAGAGAAAGAGGAGAGAGATGGAGGGAGAGAGAGAGAAAGAGGAGAGAGATGGAGGGAGGGCGAGAGAAAGAGGAGAGAGATGGAGGGAGGGCGAGAGAAAGAGGAGAGAGATGGAGGGAGGGCGAGAGAAAGAGGAGAGAGATGGAGGGAGAGAGAGAGAAAGAGGAGAGAGATGGAGGGAGAGAGAGAGAAAGAGGAGAGAGATGGAGGGAGAGAGAGAGAAAGAGGAGAGAGATGGAGGGAGAGAGAGAGAAAGAGGAGAGAGATGGAGGGAGAGAGAGAGAAAGAGGAGAGAGATGGAGGGAGAGAGAGAGAAAGAGGAGAGAGATGGAGGGAGAGAGAGAGAAAGAGGAGAGAGATGGAGGGAGAGAGAGAGAAAGAGGAGAGAGATGGAGGGAGAGAGAGAGAAAGAGGAGAGAGATGGAGGGAGAGAGAGAGAAAGAGGAGAGAGATGGAGGGAGAGAGAGAGAAAGAGGAGAGAGATGGAGGGAGAGAGAGAGAAAGAGGAGAGAGATGGAGGGAGAGAGAGAGAAAGAGGAGAGAGATGGAGGGAGAGAGAGAGAAAGAGGAGAGAGATGGAGGGAGAGAGAGAGAAAGAGGAGAGAGATGGAGGGAGAGAGAGAGAAAGAGGAGAGAGATGGAGGGAGAGAGAGATAAAGAGGAGAGAGATGGAGGGAGAGAGAGAGAAAGAGGAGAGAGATGGAGGGAGAGAGAGAGAAAGAGGAGAGAGATGGAGGGAGGGCGAGAGAAAGAGGAGAGAGATGGAGGGAGGGCGAGAGAAAGAGGAGAGAGATGGAGGGAGGGCGAGAGAAAGAGGAGAGAGATGGAGGGAGGGCGAGAGAAAGAGGAGAGAGATGGAGGGAGGGCGAGAGAAAGAGGAGAGAGATGGAGGGAGGGCGAGAGAAAGAGGAGAGAGATGGAGGGAGGGCGAGAGAAAGAGGAGAGAGATGGAGGGAGGGCGAGAGAAAGAGGAGAGAGATGGAGGGAGAGCGAGAGAAAGAGGAGAGAGATGGAGGGAGAGAGAGAGGAGAGAGATGGAGGGAGAGAGAGAGGAGAGAGATGGAGGGAGAGAGAGAGGAGAGAGATGGAGGGAGAGAGAGAGGAGAGAGATGGAGGGAGAGAGAGAGGAGAGAGATGGAGGGAGAGAGAGAGGAGAGAGATGGAGGGAGAGAGAGAGGAGAGAGATGGAGGGAGAGAGAAAGAGGAGAGAGATGGAGGGAGAGAGAAAGAGGAGAGAGATGGAGGGAGAGAGAAAGAGGAGAGATGGAGGGAGAGAGAAAGAGGAGAGAGATGGAGGGAGAGAGAAAGAGGAGAGAGATGGAGGGAGAGAGAAAGAGGAGAGAGATGGAGGGAGAGAGAAAGAGGAGAGAGATGGAGGGAGAGAGAAATATCACAATCTGGTTCAATGAGCAGGAGGCTGGTGGCGGCAAAACAACAAACAACACAAGGGCCAGTTTCCCAGACGAAGACCAAGCTCAGTCTTAAGACTAAGAATCTCTTGTCTGTTTGGTAAAGCGGCCCTAAAATGTTTTGGATTGTCACAGAGGCCGAGCGTTACCGTTTGAAGTATTCCACCTCACGATCAATCTCATCCATTTCTTTTGGGTCTACGTCTTTAGGGAGAAACACATCCTCTGGGGAGGAAAGAAACAGGACAAACATCACAACCAACGAACGGTCATGCTGTCTGATCGCTTCATCATTCACACTGACGTCTCCCTTCCTACATGTATAACACTAGAGACAGTCCACTAGAGGGTTATCTAAACTAACACGTCTCCTCTCCTACATGTATAACACTAGAGACAGTCCACTAGAGGGTTATCTAAACTAACGTACCTGACACGTCTCCTCTCCTACATGTATAACACTAGAGACAGTCCACTAGAGGGTTATCTAAACTAACACGTCTCCTCTCCTACATGTATAACACTAGAGACAGTCCACTAGAGGGTTATCTAAACTAACAGGTCTCCCCTCCTACAACATGTATAACACTAGAGACAGTCCACTAGAGGGTTATCTAAACTAACACGTCTCCTCTCCTACAACATGTATAACACTAGAGACAGTCCACTAGAGGGTTATCTAAACTAACACGTCTCCTCTCCTACATGTATAACACTAGAGACAGTCCACTAGAGGGTTATCTAAACTAACACGTCTCCTCTCCTACATGTATAACACTAGAGACAGTCCACTAGAGGGTTATCTAAACTAACACGTCTCCTCTCCTACATGTATAACACTAGAGACAGCCCACTAGAGGGTTATCTAAACTAACACGTCTCCTCTCCTATAACATGTATAACACTAGAGACAGTCCACTAGAGGGTAACTAAACTAACACATCTCCTCTCCTACATGTATAACACTAGAGACAATCCACTAGAGGGTTATCTAAACTAACACGTCTCCCCTCCTACAACATGTATAACACTAGAGACAGCCCACTAGAGGGTTATCTAAACTAACACGTCTCCTCTCCTACATGTATAACACTAGAGACAGTCCACTAGAGGGTTATCTAAACTAACACGTCTCCCCTCCTACAACATGTATAACACTAGAGACAGCCCACTAGAGGGTTATCTAAACTAACACGTCTCCTCTCCTACATGTATAACACTAGAGACAGTCCACTAGAGGGTTATCTAAACTAACACGTCTCCTCTCCTACAACATGTATAACACTAGAGACAGTCCACTAGAGGGTAACTAAACTAACACATCTCCTCTCCTACATGTATAACACTAGAGACAATCCACTAGAGGGTTATCTAAACTAACACGTCTCCCCTCCTACAACATGTATAACACTAGAGACAGCCCACTAGAGGGTTATCTAAACTAACACGTCTCCTCTCCTACATGTATAACACTAGAGACAGCCCACTAGAGGGTTATCTAAACTAACACGTCTCCTCTCCTACATGTATAACACTAGAGACAGTCCACTAGAGGGTTATCTAAACTAACACGTCTCCTCTCCTACATGTATAACACTAGAGACAGCCCACTAGAGGGTTATCTAAACTAACACGTCTCCTCTCCTACATGTATAACACTAGAGACAGTCCACTAGAGGGTTATCTAAACTAACAGGTCTCCCCTCCTACATGTATAACACTAGAGACAGTCCACTAGAGGGTTATCTAAACTAACAGGTCTCCCCTCCTACATGTATAACACTAGAGACAGTCCACTAGAGGGTTATCTAAACTAACAGGTCTCCTCTCCTACATGTATAACACTAGAGACAGTCCACTAGAGGGTTATCTAAACTAACAGGTCTCCTCTCCTACATGTATAACACTAGAGACAGTCCACTAGAGGGTAACTAAACTAACACATCTCCTCTCCTACATGTATAACACTAGAGACAATCCACTAGAGGGTAACTAAACTAACACATCTCCTCTCCTACATGTATAACACTAGAGACAGTCCACTAGAGGGTTATCTAAACTAACATACCTGACACGTCTCCCCTCCTACAACATGTATAACACTAGAGACAGTCCACTAGAGGGTTATCTAAACTAACGCGTCTCCTCTCCTACATGTATAACACTAGAGACAGTCCACTAGAGGGTTATCTAAACTAACACGTCTCCTCTCCAACATGTATAACACTAGAGACAGTCCACTAGAGGGTTATCTAAACTAACACGTCTCCTCTCCTACATGTATAACACTAGAGACAGTCCACTAGAGGGTTATCTAAACTAACACGTCTCCTCTCCTACATGTATAACACTAGAGACAGTCCACTAGAGGGTTATCTAAACTAACACGTCTCCCCTCCTACATGTATAACACTAGAGACAGTCCACTAGAGGGTTATCTAAACTAACACGTCTCCTCTCCTACATGTATAACACTAGAGACAGTCCACTAGAGGGTTATCTAAACTAACACGTCTCCCCTCCTACATGTATAACACTAGAGACAGTCCACTAGAGGGTTATCTAAACTAACGTACCTGACACGTCTCCTCTCCTACAACATGTATAACACTAGAGACAGCCCACTAGAGGGTTATCTAAACTAACAGGTCTCCCCTCCTACAACATGTATAACACTAGAGACAGCCCACTAGAGGGTTATCTAAACTAACAGGTCTCCTCTCCTACATGTATAACACTAGAGACAGTCCACTAGAGGGTTATCTAAACTAACACGTCTCCCCTCCTACATGTATAACACTAGAGACAGTCCACTAGAGGGTTATCTAAACTAACACGTCTCCCCTCCTACATGTATAACACTAGAGACAGTCCACTAGAGGGTTATCTAAACTAACGTACCTGACACGTCTCCCCTCCTACAACATGTATAACACTAGAGACAGCCCACTAGAGGGTTATCTAAACTAACAGGTCTCCCCTCCTACAACATGTATAACACTAGAGACAGCCCACTAGAGGGTTATCTAAACTAACAGGTCTCCTCTCCTACATGTATAACACTAGAGACAGCCCACTAGAGGGTTATCTAAACTAACACGTCTCCTCTCCTACAACATGTATAACACTAGAGACAGCCCACTAGAGGGTTATCTAAACTAACAGGTCTCCTCTCCTACATGTATAACACTAGAGACAGTCCACTAGAGGGTTATCTAAACTAACAGGTCTCCTCTCCTACATGTATAACACTAGAGACAGCCCACTAGAGGGTTATCTAAACTAACACGTCTCCTCTCCTACATGTATAACACTAGAGACAGTCCACTAGAGGGTTATCTAAACTAACACGTCTCCCCTCCTACATGTATAACACTAGAGACAGCCCACTAGAGGGTTATCTAAACTAACACGTCTCCTCTCCTACATGTATAACACTAGAGACAGTCCACTAGAGGGTTATCTAAACTAACACGTCTCCTCTCCTACATGTATAACACTAGAGACAGTCCACTAGAGGGTTATCTAAACTAACGTACCTGACAGGTCTCCTCTCCTACAACATGTATAACACTAGAGACAGTCCACTAGAGGGTTATCTAAACTAACACGTCTCCTCTCCTACATGTATAACACTAGAGACAGTCCACTAGAGGGTTATCTAAACTAACAGGTCTCCTCTCCTACATGTATAACACTAGAGACAGCCCACTAGAGGGTTATCTAAACTAACACGTCTCCTCTCCTACAACATGTATAACACTAGAGACAGTCCACTAGAGGGTTATCTAAACTAACACGTCTCCTCTCCTACAACATGTATAACACTAGAGACAGTCCACTAGAGGGTTATCTAAACTAACACGTCTCCCCTCCTACATGTATAACACTAGAGACAGTCCACTAGAGGGTTATCTAAACTAACACATCTCCTCTCCTACATGTATAACACTAGAGACAATCCACTAGAGGGTAACTAAACTAACACATCTCCTCTCCTACATGTATAACACTAGAGACAGTCCACTAGAGGGTTATCTAAACTAACGTACCTGACACATCTCCTCTCCAACATGTATAACACTAGAGACAGTCCACTAGAGGGTTATCTAAACTAACACATCTCCTCTCCTACAACATGTATAACACTAGAGACAGTCCACTAGAGGGTTATCTAAACTAACACGTCTCCTCTCCTACATGTATAACACTAGAGACAGCCCACTAGAGGGTTATCTAAACTAACACGTCTCCTCTCCTACATGTATAACACTAGAGACAGTCCACTAGAGGGTTATCTAAACTAACACGTCTCCTCTCCTACATGTATAACACTAGAGACAGCCCACTAGAGGGTTATCTAAACTAACACGTCTCCTCTCCTACAACATGTATAACACTAGAGACAGCCCACTAGAGGGTAACTAAACTAACAGGTCTCCTCTCCTACATGTATAACACTAGAGACAGCCCACTAGAGGGTTATCTAAACTAACACGTCTCCTCTCCTACAACATGTATAACACTAGAGACAGCCCACTAGAGGGTAACTAAACTAACAGGTCTCCTCTCCTACATGTATAACACTAGAGACAGCCCACTAGAGGGTTATCTAAACTAACACGTCTCCTCTCCTACAACATGTATAACACTAGAGACAGTCCACTAGAGGGTTATCTAAACTAACATACCTGACATGTCTCCCCTCCTACAACATGTATAACACTAGAGACAGTCCACTAGAGGGTTATCTAAACTAACACGTCTCCTCTCCTACATGTATAACACTAGAGACAGTCCACTAGAGGGTTATCTAAACTAACACGTCTCCCCTCCTACAACATGTATAACACTAGAGACAGTCCACTAGAGGGTTATCTAAACTAACACGTCTCCTCTCCTATAACATGTATAACACTAGAGACAGTCCACTAGAGGGTTATCTAAACTAACAGGTCTCCTCTCCTACATGTATAACACTAGAGACAGTCAACTAGAGGGTTATCTAAACTAACACGTCTCCTCTCCTATAACATGTATAACACTAGAGACAGTCCACTAGAGGGTTATCTAAACTAACAGGTCTCCTCTCCTACATGTATAACACTAGAGACAGTCCACTAGAGGGTTATCTAAACTAACACGTCTCCTCTCCTACATGTATAACACTAGAGACAGTCCACTAGAGGGTTATCTAAACTAACACGTCTCCTCTCCTACATGTATAACACTAGAGACAGTCCACTAGAGGGTTATCTAAACTAACACGTCTCCTCTCCAACATGTATAACACTAGAGACAGTCCACTAGAGGGTTATCTAAACTAACAGGTCTCCTCTCCTACATGTATAACACTAGAGACAGCCCACTAGAGGGTTATCTAAACTAACACGTCTCCTCTCCTACATGTATAACACTAGAGACAGCCCACTAGAGGGTTATCTAAACTAACAGGTCTCCTCTCCTACATGTATAACACTAGAGACAGTCCACTAGAGGGTTATCTAAACTAACACGTCTCCTCTCCTACATGTATAACACTAGAGACAGCCCACTAGAGGGTTATCTAAACTAACACGTCTCCTCTCCTACATGTATAACACTAGAGACAGCCCACTAGAGGGTTATCTAAACTAACAGGTCTCCTCTCCTACATGTATAACACTAGAGACAGCCCACTAGAGGGTTATCTAAACTAACAGGTCTCCTCTCCTATAACATGTATAACACTAGAGACAGCCCACTAGAGGGTTATCTAAACTAACAGGTCTCCTCTCCTATAACATGTATAACACTAGAGACAGCCCACTAGAGGGTTATCTAAACTAACAGGTCTCCTCTCCTATAACATGTATAACACTAGAGACAGCCCACTAGAGGGTTATCTAAACTAACACGTCTCCTCTCCTACATGTATAACACTAGAGACAGTCCACTAGAGGGTTATCTAAACTAACACGTCTCCTCTCCTACATGTATAACACTAGAGACAGTCCACTAGAGGGTTATCTAAACTAACAGGTCTCCTCTCCTACATGTATAACACTAGAGACAGTCCACTAGAGGGTTATCTAAACTAACACGTCTCCTCTCCTACAACATGTATAACACTAGAGACAGTCCACTAGAGGGTTATCTAAACTAACACGTCTCCTCTCCTACATGTATAACACTAGAGACAGCCCACTAGAGGGTTATCTAAACTAACAGGTCTCCTCTCCTACATGTATAACACTAGAGACAGTCCACTAGAGGGTTATCTAAACTAACAGGTCTCCTCTCCTATAACATGTATAACACTAGAGACAGCCCACTAGAGGGTTATCTAAACTAACACGTCTCCTCTCCTACAACATGTATAACACTAGAGACAGCCCACTAGAGGGTTATCTAAACTAACACGTCTCCTCTCCTACATGTATAACACTAGAGACAGTCCACTAGAGGGTTATCTAAACTAACACGTCTCCTCTCCTACATGTATAACACTAGAGACAGTCCACTAGAGGGTTATCTAAACTAACAGGTCTCCTCTCCTACAACATGTATAACACTAGAGACAGCCCACTAGAGGGTTATCTAAACTAACACGTCTCCTCTCCTACAACATGTATAACACTAGAGACAGCCCACTAGAGGGTTATCTAAACTAACACGTCTCCTCTCCTACATGTATAACACTAGAGACAGTCCACTAGAGGGTTATCTAAACTAACACGTCTCCTCTCCTACATGTATAACACTAGAGACAGTCCACTAGAGGGTTATCTAAACTAACAGGTCTCCTCTCCTACATGTATAACACTAGAGACAGTCCACTAGAGGGTTATCTAAACTAACACGTCTCCTCTCCTACAACATGTATAACACTAGAGACAGTCCACTAGAGGGTTATCTAAACTAACACGTCTCCTCTCCTACATGTATAACACTAGAGACAGCCCACTAGAGGGTTATCTAAACTAACAGGTCTCCTCTCCTACATGTATAACACTAGAGACAGTCCACTAGAGGGTTATCTAAACTAACAGGTCTCCTCTCCTACAACATGTATAACACTAGAGACAGCCCACTAGAGGGTTATCTAAACTAACACGTCTCCTCTCCTATAACATGTATAACACTAGAGACAGCCCACTAGAGGGTTATCTAAACTAACACGTCTCCTCTCCTACAACATGTATAACACTAGAGACAGCCCACTAGAGGGTTATCTAAACTAACACGTCTCCTCTCCTACAACATGTATAACACTAGAGACAGCCCACTAGAGGGTTATCTAAACTAACATACCGATGTTGCGGCTGGTTTTCTCTCCCTTGTTCTTGTTCTTCTTATTCTTCCCCTTGGGCTGCTGCTGCTGGGCTTGGTTGTGATTGGTTGAGGTGACAGAGTGACCTTTGGCCTCTTGCTCCTCCCCCTTCCCTCTTTGGGTGCTGGTAGCACCCGAGCTACTCACTGTCCCGTTGGTGGCCTGCTGCCGGGTGGGCCTGGTCTCCTCTGCCCTCCTTGGCCCAGTTCTCTGGCTCTCAGCTGAGTGAGGTGGTGGTTTGGAACCAGAACCAGCCTTAGAACTCACAGCATCAGAACTGTTGGGACCAGTTTTCGGAGATTCTGCAGCTGCTTTGGATCCGGGTCTGGTCTGGTTCTGTTCTGGAGGCAGCTGGTCCTGCCGTTGCTGCTGCTGCTGCTGCTTCTTGCCCTTCTTCAGCTTGCCAGCCCCAGCATTAACCCCAGCCCCAGGAGTAGGGATAGTAATGCTCTTGGGCTCTGCTGGGGTCTCCTCTTTAGGCTTAGCCACCGTGGTGGAGGTCTGGGTTGAAGCAGGAGCCTGATGTTTATTCTCAGGCCTAGCAGAGCGGCACCTCTCTGGGGAACGCACCCGGATCAGTTTGGAGAGGCTGGGGGTGGTGTGGAGCCTCTGAACATCCTTCACCCCAGCCGCAGCCCATGGTCCCCCTACCCCAGGTACAGTAGCACAAGCCGGGGGTGAGATGGGGCCGATGGGGGAGTTGTCCCGGGGATGGGCCTCCTCCCAGCCGCTGACCAGGTCCAGATGGCTCTTGAAGGTACCCAGGGAGAGAGGGGCCAGGTCTAGGTCTATCTGCTGCAGGTCAGAGCAGGAGGAGCCGTTGAGGTGGGAGAGAAGATGGTTGCCCTCCAGAGTAGCAGCCTTTTTAGGGAAGTCATTCACATCCAGGTTGAGGTCGTACATGGAGAACGAGGCCCGGATAGAGTCCTGCAAGGTCAACGTTTTTATTTTAGAAAAGAGAAGAAAAGCGGCAATAAGTTTAATAAACCAACATTTAAAACGGCTAAACTGCCTTAAATCAGGGTTTCAACTGTTTCTCAGATTGCAGAGAGTATACACTCTCTGAAACACTGATATTAACAGATTAAGGACTGATATAATGGACAGATTAAGGACTGATATAATGGACAGATTAAGGACTGATATAATGGACAGATTAAGGACCGGTTTCATGGACAGATTAAGCCTAGTACTGAACTACATTTTGTTCCGATGTACAGTGGGGCAAAAAAGTATTTAGTCAGCCACCAATTGTGCAAGTTCTCCCACTTAAAAAGATGAGAGAGGCCTGTAATTTTCATCATAGGTACACTTCAACTATGACAGACAAAATGAGGGAAAAAAATTCCAGAAAATCACATTGTAGGATTTTTAATGAATTTATTTGCAAATTATGGTGGAAAATAAGTATTTGGTCACCTACAAACAAGCAAGATTTCTGGCTCTCACAGACCTGTAACTTCTTAATGGCACCTGTTTGAACTTGTTATCAGTATAAAAGACACCTGTCCACAACCTCAAACAGTCACACTCCAAACTCCACTATGGCCAAGACCAAAGAGCTGTCAAAGGACACCAGAAACAAAATTGTAGACCTGCACCAGGCTGGGAAGACTGAATCTGCAATAGGTAAGCAGCTTGGTTTGAAGAAATCAACTGTGGGAGCAATTATTAGGAAATGGAAGACATACAAGACCGCTGATAATCTCCCTCGATCTGGGGATCCACGCAAGATCTCACCCCGTGGGGTCAAAATGATCACAAGAACGGTGAGCAAAAATCCCAGAACCACACGGGGGGACCTAGTGAATGACCTGCAGAGAGCTGGGACCAAAGTAACAAAGCCTACCATCAGTAACACACTACACCGCCAGGGACTCAAATCCTGCAGTGCCAGACGTGTCCCCCTGCTTAAGCCAGTACATGTCCAGGCCCGTCTGAAGTTTGCTAGAGAGAATTTGGATGATCCAGAAGAAGATTGGGAGAATTTCATCTGACCATATGACACCAAAATAGAACTTTTTGGTAAAAACTCAACTCGTCGTGTTTGGAGGACAAAGAATGCTGAGTTGCATCCAAAGAACACCATACCTACTGTGAAGCATGGGGGTGGAAACATCATGCTTTGGGGCTGTTTTTCTGCAAAGGGACCAGGACGACTGATCCGTGTAAAGGAAATGAATGGGTCCATGTATCGTGAGATTTTGAGTGAAAACCTCCTTCCATCAGCAAGGGCATTGAAGATGAAACGTGGCTGGGTCTTTCAGCATGACAATGATCCCAAACACACCGCCCGGGCGGAGTGGCTTCGTAAGAAGAATTTCAAGGTCCTGGAGTGGCCTAGCCAGTCTCCAGATCTCAACCCCATAGAAAATCTTTGGAGGGAGTTGAAAGTCCGTGAAAGTCCGTGTCCCAGAAACTTTATGGGATCTTTTATTTCATCTCATGAAACACGGGACCAACACTTTACATGTTGCTTTTATATTTCTGTTCAGTGCAGTTGATTTCCTACTAAATTCAATCCAAAAAATGTTGTTGAACTCCTTCCGCCTTACGGATTTTATAGTGCCCTACATATGGACAATGATCATATGAGTCCCAGATGGCACCCTATTCCCTATATAGTGCATTAGTTTTGCCCATGGGCCCTGGTTAAAAGTAGCACACTATTTAGGGAATAGGGAGCCATTTGGGACGCAGTTATCCTTACCTTGATGGTGTTCTTGATCTCCTCTAGCCGAGAGGTCAGGAAGGAGCAGGTATCCTTACCTTGATGGTGTTTTTGATCTCCTCTAGCCGAGAGGTCAGGAAGGAGCAGGTATCCTTACCTTGATGGTGTTCTTGATCTCCTCTAGCCGAGAGGTCAGGAAGGAGCAGGTATCCTTACCTTGATGGTGTTCTTGATCTCCTCTAGCCGAGAGGTCAGGAAGGAGCAGGTATCCTTACCTTGATGGTGTTTTTGATCTCCTCTAGCCGAGAGGTCAGGAAGGAGCAGGTATCCTTACCTTGATGGTGTTTTTGATCTCCTCTAGCCGAGAGGTCAGGAAGGAGCAGGTATCCTTACCTTGATGGTGTTTTTGATCTCCTCTAGCCGAGAGGTCAGGAAGGAGCAGGTATCCTTACCTTGATGGTGTTTTTGATCTCCTCTAGCCGAGAGGTCAGGAAGGAGCAGGTATCCTTACCTTGATGGTGTTCTTGATCTCCTCTAGCCGAGAGGTCAGGAAGGAGTTGACCCTCTCTAGTTCCAGCTGGGGCCACTCCAGCAGTCGACTAGCCTCCGGGCCTTCACCGTACTCCCCGTCCACATCCTCCTCCTCCTCCTCCTCCTGACTGAGGTGGTCTGGGTCCTCACTGGGCTCCGGAGGGGTTGAGGGGGGGTCGCTACCAGCTCCCTCACCATCACCACTACCTGCCTGGGTTTGCTTCTCCTGAGGTGGGGAGAGACAGATAGATGGTTAGACAAGACGGTTAGACAGGAGGCTGTCACTGTAAATAAGAATTTGTTCTTAACTGACTTGCCTAGTTAAATCAATAAAATTTGACAGACAGTCTCACTACAGAAACAGGAGATAGACTAGTGTCCTGTCCAGGAGGTGTCCTGGTACATCAAACTGTCTCACTACAGAAACAGGAGATAGACTAGTGTCCTGTCCAGGAGGTGTCCTGGTACATCAAACTGTCTCACTACAGAAACAGGAGATAGACTAGTGTCCTGTCCAGGGGGTGTCCTGTACATCAAGCTGTCTCACTACAGAAACAGGAGATAGACTAGTGTCCTGTCCAGGTGGTGTCCTGGTACATCAAACTGTCTCACTACAGAAACAGGACATAGACTAGTGCCCTGTCCAGGAGGTGTCCTGTTCATCAAGCTGTCTCACTACAGAAACAGGAGATAGACTAGTGTCCTGTCCAGGGGGTGTCCTGTACATCAAGCTGTCTCACTACAGAAACAGGTGATTAGTACTAATATTACGTCCTACTTAAACAAATACATATATAGACGTTCTGAACAAACAACAAACACTTTAAGATGTATTAACTGATCTGTATTGATGAGTATTCCCACCATGTCATTTGACATCACCTTCTTCTTCTGTTTATGGCGTGCCCGCTTGGCAGCCTTAGCGCTGTTGGCTGGTTTGTGCTCTGAGGAGTTGATGAAGTCCAACAGCTCGTCCACGTCTCGGTTGTCGATGGAGGTGGACACGGCCGGGTCCGAGTCCCGTCTCTGGGGAAGACACTCCTCCTTACGACGCGTCAGACGGGATCGGAGCTTCTCACGGATCTCTGTGTAGTTACGGCTGGTCGGAGCGGCCGGGGGCTGGAGGGAGGAGAGGACACGATCAGAGGAGAGAGATTATCCTTCTTCAATAGGATGCGTTTAATTTATAATGACTTCCTTTGCCCTTGTTCACTCCCCTTAGGTGACAGTAACAGAAAACAGCCATTTCAGATTTAGGGGAAGGACGGCAGAATGGAGGGAGCATCTTTGTGGATTGAAACCCGGCCACAATCTGATTTTCCTTTTTGTTGTTGTATGTTTATTGGCTAGAGAGAGACCAAGATGAAAGGTAGTGCTGAAATAGCAGTGGGTCGGATTCCAACCCATGCTGGCAGCTGTATATCGTACATGTGCTCAACAGGCAGCAGCTAGACCACCCCAGGTCACCGGATTTCACATTTCATTATCCTTTATTTAACTAGTTAAGTCAGTTAAGAACAAATTCTTATTTACAATGAAGGCCTAGTAACAGTGGGTTATAACTGCCTTGTTCAGGGGCAGAACGACAGATTTTTAACCTTGTCAGCTCGGGGATTCGATCCAGCAACCTTTCGGTTATTGGCCCAACGCTCTAACCACTAGACTACCTGGCGCCCCGACCAAATGGGTTTACATTTCGCCCCAACGTGAACAATGTGGCAAAGGAAAAGTTCTCCATAAATGCTATTACAATTACAATTCCATTACTAAGAGACATACAACACTGTGTCAGAAGAATTCACAGTAGCAGCAGTCAAATTACTTTTGTCAATCAATATTTATACTGTTCATGCTTTTAATGCAATTTCAATCAATGACTAAGTGTGCCATATTATACATTAGGGGTGAGAAAAGCCAGGGACCTCACGATATCCTGATTGTATATGTATTGCGATTCGATACTGCGATTTTTATAGCGATTCGATGTTCCAAACGGGCCTACGAGACCCCTCCGGTGACTAATTATTGGGAAAAAGCCTAAATGTAAACGAAAATCTGTTTTTGTGGAAAATTTGCGCGCTAGCTTGTAATGTTGTAGTATAAAGTTGTCATTGACAATCAACAATGTACAAGAGGGTCGGATTTTAATTTTGGTCGACAAGTAACGTTAACCATAAGCGGAGAGGTAACGTTCATAAAAAGAGGCTCACGCTTTCTTCTGATATTTCTTGATCAGTGGGTACCTGGTCAAAATGAAAAGTGATCCCAAATACATTAACAGTATCGCAATAGTTCTGAATTATTTTAGATTTCAGGTAGCAAAGCAATCAAAATCCTATAACTGTCATTATCGGTCATTCTGAGCCGCGTCCCATTTCTTGCTAGCGCTGGCCACTTGCCCTCGCTCCCCTCCTAGATGGAAAAGGCAACATCAATATACTGCTTTTAGTCTCCGACGGGGGTGTGAACGAGTGCACGGATGAGAAGCGACTGATGTATTCTTAGTTAAGTCATCAATCACGTTGAAGCTGACTTCTCAGATAAATAGCCATGTTACTTGTTGTTTGATTTAGCTAGCTAACGTTAGTTGTCATTACTTTGAGCGATCGTCAGTCACCTCATCTCTCCATCCATGATGAGAGCGTCTTCAACGAGGAACAAGCAAGGTATGTTACGCTAGTTAAGTACACCGCATATACATGCTCAAATGCATCTGTCGAGGGTTGCTTATATTGGCCAAACTAGAGAAGCATTGAAACTTTGCATCGCAGAAGATATAAAAACCACAGACTATGCTATTGCGCACCACTGTCGATGCCAAACCACGGCTCACCTTCCTGCCTGCGCTTTGTAACCACAGAAGTGTGTCCACGTTTGACCAAGTAGAGGGAACATTGTAGTAAACTAAAACAGAGGGATTCTAGCGCTGCTTTTCTTTCTTTTCTACCTCGAATTAGTCCTTTTGGAAGTTTTTCTTGGTAAGCCCGTCACACAATGAATTAGTTCAACTAAATCAGGCCTTCACTACCTACCTGTACTTTGTGTTGTTCAAGGTAGGCTATAGCCCCTGTTGCTGGAATGACAGTACTATATTGAAGAGAAGTTTAAGGACAAGCTGCTATAGCTAACGTTAGCCTAAATGGTTCACTGCCTATTTCACCAGTCGTGGTATATTCTTCATCCCTGTATCCCACAAAACAAATGAGCTAGCTAACAAGTTCATGATAATTCATTGACGGGGAGAGAGACAGATGCGAAGAGGAAGTGAATCCCTTTGTGTGTGCGTGTGTAAAAACATTTTGGTCTCTGTGACAATTTACTTTATTGTAGAGCCAAATAAATAAGACTGATAAAGTGCTGAAACATGTTTTTCTCCCTCAGGGTTAGATGGTGAAGGGACTGGGCAGGCTCATGGATCTGGTGTCCAGCACTGGATCCAAGATGGCCGCCACCATGGAGCCCTCAGCTAAGGTAAGAGCCGACGACCTAGTAGTTTGTTAGTGATCTCTGTGTTCGTTTGTCAAAGAGTGTTAAATTCATTCATATCAATATGACTTAAATCCTTATTTCCCACTGCCAGCCGGGCCTTCAACAACACCAGGTCGCAGTCAACACACGACACTACCCAGTCGCTTTTGCACAATAGTACTGTACTATTTTAGACGCCTCTCTGTCACAGTTTAACTTTAGTCCGTCCCCTCGCCCCGACCAGGGCGCGAACCAGGGACCCTTTGAACACATCAACAACAGTCACCCACGAAGCATCGTTACCCATCGCTCCACAAAAGCCGCGGCCCTTGCAGAGCAAGGAGAACCACTACTTCAAGGTCTCAGAGCGAGTGACGTCACCGATTGAAAGGCTATTAGCGCGCACCACCGCTAACTAGCTAGCCATTTCACATCGGTTACATCTCTACAGTTATTTGTGTTTGTGATGCTTGACCAACTCATCTCTCATGCCATCCAGTGTTATATATATATATATATATATATCTATAGCAAAATCAAACAGATCATTCTTTAATGTTTTTCTTTAAGGATTTGTTGTTGGCGGTTCATAAATCGCACTGAAATGTATTATTTTGTCTCCAATTCAAATACAGTGCATTTCGGAAAGTATTCAGACCCCTTGACTTTTTCCACATTTTGCTACGTTACAGCCTTATTCTAAAATTGATTAAATAGTTGTTTTCCCTCATCAATCTACACACAATTACTCATAATGACAAAGCGAAAACAAGTTTGTAGAAATTTTTGCAAATAAATAAAACTTCCCTGAAATGTAACATTTACATAAATATTCCCTTTACTCAGTACTTTGTTGAAGCACCTTTGGCAGCGATTACAGCCTCAAGTCTTCTTGGGTATGATGCTACAAGCTTGGCACACCTGTATTTGGGGAGTTTCTCACATTCTTCTCTGCAGATCCTCTCAAGTTCTGTCAGGTTGGATGGGGAGCGTTGCTGCACAGCTATTTTCAGGTCTCGCCAGAGATGTTCGATCGGGTTCAAGTCCAGGCTCTGTCTGGGCCACTCAAGGACACAGTCCTTTAGGTGCCTTTTGGCAAACTCCAAGTGGGCTGTCATGTGCCTTTTACTGAGGAGTGGCTTCTGTCTGGCCAGTCTACCATAAAGGCCTGATTGGTGAAGTGCTGCAGAGATGGTTGTCCTTCTGGAAGGTTCTCCCATCTCCACAGAGGAACTCTGGAGCTCTGTCTGAGTGACCATTGGGTTCTTGGTCACCTCCCTCACCAAGGCCCTTCTCCCCCGATTGCTCAGTTTGTCCCGGCGGCCAGCTCTAGGAAGAGTCTTGGTGGTTCCAAACTTCTTCCATTTAAGAATGGTGGAGGCGACGGTGTTCTTGGGGACCTTCAATGCTGCAGACATGTTTTGGTGCCCTTCCCCAGATCTGTGCCTCGACACAATCCTGTCTTGGAGCTCTACATACAATTCCTTTGACCTCATGGCTTGGGTTTTTGCTCTGACATGCACTGTCAACTGTGGGACCTTATATAGACAGGTGTGTGCCTTTCCAAATCATGTCCAATCAATTGAATTTACCACAGGTGGACTCCAATCAAGTCGTAAAAACATCTCAAGGATGATCAATGGAAACAGGATGCACCTGAGCTCAATTTCGAGTCTCACAGACAAGGGTCTGAATATTAATGTAAATACGGAAGATTTTTTTTTTTTTATTATTATTATTTTTTTTTTTAAATACATTTGCAAAAAAAATCTAAAAACCTGTTTTCACTTCATCCTTGTGTAGATTGAAGGGGGGGAGAAACGATTTAATCCCTTTTAGAATAAGGTTGTAACCAAATGTGGAAAAAGTCAAGGGGTGTGAATTCTTTTCCGAATTCTCTGTATATGTACCTATTATTGTACAGTATAGTCATTTGTTCTAATAATGATTATTTAATACAAAACAATACCAGCAGTTGCGGTGCACGTATCTGCTGCAGAATAACGAGAGACATGATAAAGCAAGATTTGATCAGTCACGAAAAATAAAATAAAAAGGGCTGAAAACAAATTGGCTCTATCTAAAAGAAGATGGAGAAAAAGCAAAAAAAAATACTGAGGTTTTGGTGCACCAATGTGTAGCTGTATGATATGGAGCGACGTGTGGCTGTATGATATGGAGCGACGTGTGGCTGTATGAAATGGAGCGACGTGTGGCTGTATGATATGGAGCGACGTGTGGCTGTATGATATGGAGCGACGTGTGGCTGTATGATATGGAGCGACGTGTGGCTGTATGATATGGAGCGATGTGTGGCTGTATGATATGGAGCGATGTGTGGCTGTATGATATGGAGCGATGTGTGGCTGTATGATATGGAGCGATGTGTGGCTGTATGATATGGAGCGATGTGTAGCTGTATGATATGGAGCGATGTGTAGCTGTATGATATGGAGCGATGTGTGGCTGTATGATATGGAGCGATGTGTGGCTGTATATGGCGCGATGTGTGGCTGTATATGGCGCGATGTGTGGCTGTATATGGCGCGATGTGTGGCTGTATATGGAGCGATGTGTAGCTGTATGATATGGAGCGATGTGTAGCTGTATGATATGGAGCGATGTGTAGCTGTATGATATGGAGCGATGTGTAGCTGTATGATATGGAGCGATGTGTAGCTGTATGATATGGAGCGATGTGTGGCTGTATATGGAGCGATGTGTGGCTGTATATGGCGCGATGTGTGGCTGTATATGGCGCGATGTGTAGCTGTATGATATGGAGCGATGTGTGGCTGTATGATATGGAGCGATGTGTGGCTGTATATGGAGCGATGTGTGGCTGTATATGGAGCGATGTGTGGCTGTATATGGAGCGATGTGTGGCTGTATATGGAGCGATGTGTGGCTGTATATGGAGCGATGTGTGGCTGTATATGGAGCGATGTGTGGCTGTATATGGAGCGATGTGTGGCTGTATATGGAGCGATGTGTGGCTGTATGATATGGAGCGATGTGTGGCTGTATATGGAGCGATGTGTGGCTGTATATGGCGCGATGTGTGGCTGTATATGGAGCGATGTGTAGCTGTATGATATGGAGCGATGTATGGCTGTATGATATGGAGCGATGTGTGGCTGTATATGGCGCGATGTGTGGCTGTATATGGCGCGATGTGTGGCTGTATATGGCGCGATGTGTGGCTGTATATGGAGCGATGTGTGGCTGTATATGGAGCGATGTGTAGCTGTATGATATGGAGCGATGTATGGCTGTATGATATGGAGCGATGTATGGCTGTATGATATGGAGCGATGTGTGGCTGTATATGGAGCGATGTATGGCTGTATGATATGGAGCGATGTGTGGCTGTATATGGAGCGATGTGTGGCATGGAGCGATGTGTGGCTGTATATGGAGCGATGTGTGGCTGTATGATATGGAGCGATGTGTGGCTGTATGATATGGAGCGATGTGTGGCTGTATGATATGGAGCGATGTGTGGCTGTATATGGAGCGATGTGTGGCTGTATATGGAGCGATGTGTGGCTGTATATGGAGCGATGTGTGGCTGTATATGGAGCGATGTGTGGCTGTATATGGAGCGATGTGTGGCTGTATATGGAGCGATGTGTGGCTGTATGATATGGAGCGATGTGTGGCTGTATATGGAGCGATGTGTGGCTGTATATGGCGCGATGTGTGGCTGTATATGGAGCGATGTGTAGCTGTATGATATGGAGCGATGTATGGCTGTATGATATGGAGCGATGTGTGGCTGTATATGGCGCGATGTGTGGCTGTATATGGCGCGATGTGTGGCTGTATATGGCGCGATGTGTGGCTGTATATGGAGCGATGTGTGGCTGTATATGGAGCGATGTGTAGCTGTATGATATGGAGCGATGTATGGCTGTATGATATGGAGCGATGTATGGCTGTATGATATGGAGCGATGTGTGGCTGTATATGGAGCGATGTATGGCTGTATGATATGGAGCGATGTGTGGCTGTATATGGAGCGATGTGTGGCATGGAGCGATGTGTGGCTGTATATGGAGCGATGTGTGGCTGTATGATATGGAGCGATGTGTGGCTGTATGATATGGAGCGATGTGTGGCTGTATGATATGGAGCGATGTGTGGCTGTATGATATGGAGCGATGTGTGGCTGTATGATATGGAGCGATGTGTGGCTGTATGATATGGAGCGATGTGTGGCTGTATGATATGGAGCGATGTGTGGCTGTATGATATGGAGCGGTGTGGCTGTATGATATGGAGCGATGTGTGGCTGTATGATATGGAGCGATGTGTGGCTGTATGATATGGAGCGATGTGTGGCTGTATGATATGGAGCGATGTATGGCTGTATGATATGGAGCGATGTATGGCTGTATGATATGGAGCGATGTATGGCTGTATATGGAGCGATGTATGGCTGTATGATATGGAGCGATGTGTAGCTGTATGATATGGAGCGATGTGTGGCTGTATGATATGGAGCGATGTGTGGCTGTATGATATGGAGCGATGTGTGGCTGTATGATATGGAGCGATGTGTGGCTGTATGATATGGAGCGATGTGTGGCTGTATGATATGGAGCGATGTGTGGCTGTATATGGCGCGATGTGTGGCTGTATATGGCGCGATGTGTAGCTGTATGATATGGAGCGATGTGTAGCTGTATGATATGGAGCGATGTGTAGCTGTATGATATGGAGCGATGTGTAGCTGTATGATATGGAGCGATGTGTGGCTGTATATGGAGCGATGTGTGGCTGTATATGGAGCGATGTGTGGCTGTATATGGAGCGATGTGTGGCTGTATATGGAGCGATGTGTGGCTGTATATGGAGCGATGTGTGGCTGTATGATATGGAGCGATGTGTGGCTGTATATGGAGCGATGTGTGGCTGTATATGGCGCGATGTGTGGCTGTATATGGAGCGATGTGTAGCTGTATGATATGGAGCGATGTATGGCTGTATGATATGGAGCGATGTGTGGCTGTATATGGCGCGATGTGTGGCTGTATATGGCGCGATGTGTGGCTGTATATGGCGCGATGTGTGGCTGTATATGGAGCGATGTGTGGCTGTATATGGAGCGATGTGTAGCTGTATGATATGGAGCGATGTATGGCTGTATGATATGGAGCGATGTATGGCTGTATGATATGGAGCGATGTGTGGCTGTATATGGAGCGATGTATGGCTGTATGATATGGAGCGATGTGTGGCTGTATATGGAGCGATGTGTGGCATGGAGCGATGTGTGGCTGTATATGGAGCGATGTGTGGCTGTATGATATGGAGCGATGTGTGGCTGTATGATATGGAGCGATGTGTGGCTGTATGATATGGAGCGATGTGTGGCTGTATATGGAGCGATGTGTGGCTGTATATGGAGCGATGTGTGGCTGTATATGGAGCGATGTGTGGCTGTATATGGAGCGATGTGTGGCTGTATATGGAGCGATGTGTGGCTGTATATGGAGCGATGTGTGGCTGTATATGGAGCGATGTGTGGCTGTATGATATGGAGCGATGTGTGGCTGTATATGGAGCGATGTGTGGCTGTATATGGCGCGATGTGTGGCTGTATATGGAGCGATGTGTAGCTGTATGATATGGAGCGATGTATGGCTGTATGATATGGAGCGATGTGTGGCTGTATATGGCGCGATGTGTGGCTGTATATGGCGCGATGTGTGGCTGTATATGGCGCGATGTGTGGCTGTATATGGAGCGATGTGTGGCTGTATATGGAGCGATGTGTAGCTGTATGATATGGAGCGATGTGTAGCTGTATGATATGGAGCGATGTATGGCTGTATGATATGGAGCGATGTATGGCTGTATGATATGGAGCGATGTATGGCTGTATGATATGGAGCGATGTATGGCTGTATGATATGGAGCGATGTGTGGCATGGAGCGATGTGTGGCTGTATATGGAGCGATGTGTGGCTGTATGATATGGAGCGATGTGTGGCTGTATGATATGGAGCGATGTGTGGCTGTATGATATGGAGCGATGTGTGGCTGTATGATATGGAGCGATGTGTGGCTGTATGATATGGAGCGATGTGTGGCTGTATGATATGGAGCGATGTGTGGCTGTATGATATGGAGCGGTGTGGCTGTATGATATGGAGCGATGTGTGGCTGTATGATATGGAGCGATGTGTGGCTGTATGATATGGAGCGATGTGTGGCTGTATGATATGGAGCGATGTATGGCTGTATGATATGGAGCGATGTATGGCTGTATGATATGGAGCGATGTATGGCTGTATATGGAGCGATGTATGGCTGTATGATATGGAGCGATGTGTAGCTGTATGATATGGAGCGATGTGTGGCTGTATGATATGGAGCGATGTGTGGCTGTATGATATGGAGCGATGTGTGGCTGTATGATATGGAGCGATGTGTGGCTGTATGATATGGAGCGATGTGTGGCTGTATGATATGGAGCGATGTGTGGCTGTATATGGCGCGATGTGTGGCTGTATATGGCGCGATGTGTAGCTGTATGATATGGAGCGATGTGTAGCTGTATGATATGGAGCGATGTGTAGCTGTATGATATGGAGCGATGTGTAGCTGTATGATATGGAGCGATGTGTGGCTGTATATGGAGCGATGTGTGGCTGTATATGGCGCGATGTGTGGCTGTATATGGCGCGATGTGTGGCTGTATATGGAGCGATGTGTAGCTGTATGATATGGAGCGATGTATGGCTGTATGATATGGAGCGATGTGTGGCTGTATGATATGGAGCGATGTGTGGCTGTATGATATGGAGCGATGTGTGGCTGTATGATATGGAGCGATGTGTGGCTGTATATGGAGCGATGTGTGGCTGTATATGGAGCGATGTGTGGCTGTATATGGAGCGATGTGTGGCTGTATATGGAGCGATGTGTGGCTGTATATGGAGCGATGTGTGGCTGTATATGGAGCGATGTGTGGCTGTATATGGAGCGATGTGTGGCTGTATGATATGGAGCGATGTGTGGCTGTATGATATGGAGCGATGTATGGCTGTATGATATGGAGCGATGTGTGGCTGTATATGGAGCGATGTGTGGCTGTATATGGAGCGATGTGTGGCTGTATATGGAGCGATGTGTGGCTGTATGATATGGAGCGATGTATGGCTGTATGATATGGAGCGATGTATGGCTGTATGATATGGAGCGATGTGTGGCTGTATATGGAGCGATGTGTGGCTGTATATGGAGCGATGTGTGGCTGTATATGGAGCGATGTGTGGCTGTATGATATGGAGCGATGTGTGGCTGTATGATATGGAGCGATGTGTGGCTGTATGATATGGAGCGATGTGTGGCTGTATGATATGGAGCGATGTGTGGCTGTATGATATGGAGCGATGTGTGGCTGTATGATATGGAGCGATGTGTGGCTGTATGATATGGAGCGATGTATGGCTGTATGATATGGAGCGATGTGTGGCTGTATGATATGGAGCGATGTGTGGCTGTATGATATGGAGCGATGTGTGGCTGTATGATATGGAGCGATGTGTAGCTGTATGATATGGAGCGATGTGTGGCTGTATGATATGGAGCGATGTGTGGCTGTATATGGCGCGATGTGTGGCTGTATATGGCGCGATGTGTAGCTGTATGATATGGAGCGATGTGTAGCTGTATGATATGGAGCGATGTGTAGCTGTATGATATGGAGCGATGTGTGGCTGTATATGGAGCGATGTGTGGCTGTATATGGCGCGATGTGTGGCTGTATATGGCGCGATGTGTGGCTGTATATGGAGCGATGTGTAGCTGTATGATATGGAGCGATGTATGGCTGTATGATATGGAGCGATGTGTGGCTGTATGATATGGAGCGATGTGTGGCTGTATGATATGGAGCGATGTGTGGCTGTATATGGAGCGATGTGTGGCTGTATATGGAGCGATGTGTGGCTGTATATGGAGCGATGTGTGGCTGTATATGGAGCGATGTGTGGCTGTATATGGAGCGATGTGTGGCTGTATATGGAGCGATGTGTGGCTGTATATGGAGCGATGTGTGGCTGTATGATATGGAGCGATGTATGGCTGTATGATATGGAGCGATGTGTGGCTGTATATGGAGCGATGTGTGGCTGTATATGGCGCGATGTGTGGCTGTATATGGCGCGATGTGTGGCTGTATATGGCGCGATGTGTGGCTGTATATGGCGCGATGTGTGGCTGTATATGGAGCGATGTGTGGCTGTATATGGAGCGATGTATGGCTGTATGGTATGGCTGTATGATATGGAGCGATGTGTGGCTGTATATGGCGCGATGTGTGGCTGTATATGGCGCGATGTGTGGCTGTATATGGAGCGATGTGTAGCTGTATGATATGGAGCGATGTATGGCTGTATGATATGGAGCGATGTGTGGCTGTATATGGAGCGATGTGTGGCTGTATATGGAGCGATGTGTGGCTGTATGATATGGAGCGATGTGTGGCTGTATGATATGGAGCGATGTGTGGCTGTATGATATGGAGCGATGTGTGGCTGTATGATATGGAGCGATGTATGGCTGTATGATATGGAGCGATGTATGGCTGTATGATATGGAGCGATGTATGGCTGTATATGGAGCGATGTATGGCTGTATGATATGGAGCGATGTGTAGCTGTATGATATGGAGCGATGTGTGGCTGTATGATATGGAGCGATGTGTGGCTGTATGATATGGAGCGATGTGTGGCTGTATGATATGGAGCGATGTGTGGCTGTATGATATGGAGCGATGTGTGGCTGTATGATATGGAGCGATGTGTGGCTGTATGATATGGAGCGATGTGTGGCTGTATGATATGGAGCGATGTGTGGCTGTATGATATGGAGCGATGTGTGGCTGTATGATATGGAGCGATGTGTGGCTGTATGATATGGAGCGATGTGTGGCTGTATGATATGGAGCGATGTGTGGCTGTATGATATGGAGCGATGTGTGGCTGTATGATATGGAGCGATGTGTGGCTGTATGATATGGAGCGATGTGTGGCTGTATGATATGGAGCGATGTGTGGCTGTATGATATGGAGCGATGTGTGGCTGTATGATATGGAGCGATGTGTGGCTGTATGATATGTATTTTCCCCCCATCACTACTATACCTACCGCGTTGTGTCCGAAGAACTCACAGTAGCAGCAGTCACAGTACTTCCCATCCTTCTGGTTGTTTGAGGAGGAAGCACAGGAGCTCCTCTCCGAACTAGAGTCCTCGTCCTCTCCCTCCTCCAGCTCCGAAGGGGGGTGACACAACCCCCCCACCCCGTTAGACAGCTTATGTCCTTTACACGCCTGGTCCCTGGAGCATGGATACAGGATACAGAGACAGACAGACAGACCATGCTTAGTTAGGTGACATTCTTAATTCAGCAGTGATGACAGGTAGAACCACGACCATGTCTTATCACTAGATTCTAGAGCAGCGATGACAGGTAGAACCATGACCATGTCTTATCACTAGATTCTAGAGCAGCGATGACAGGTAGAACCACAACCATGTCTTATCACTAGATTCTAGAGCAGCGATGACAGGTAGAACCACGACCATGTCTTATCACTAGTCTAGAGCAGCGATGACAGGTAGAACCACGACCATGTCTTATCACTAGATTCTAGAGCAGTGATGACAGGTAGAACCACGACCATGTCTTATCACTAGAGTCTAGAGCAGCGATGACAGGTAGAACCACGACCATGTCTTATCACTAGATTCTAGAGCAGCAGCAGTGATGACAGGTAGAACCACGACCATGTCTTATCACTAGATTCTAGAGCAGCAGCAGTGATGACAGGTAGAACCACGACCATGTCTTATCACTAGATTCTAGAGCAGGGATGACAGGTAGAACCACAACCATGTCTTATCGCTTCTAGATTCCATCTGAAAGAATGTCTCTGTTCTAGTATCTCATGTAAATCATTTAAATCCTTGCATGTTTGCGTGAAATGGGGCTGAAATTTCCAACTGAATTTAAACAATGTCACAGCATTTGGCATAACCTGTTAAATAGTTTGAACATTTAGAGTGCTTGTATTAGATTATTAGCAATCGAATACAAACATTGAACCGAGTACTTACCCCATCCCTACTAGACTCTATAATAAACCTTTGTTTTCCTCCATCACACTCCCATGAAACCATCTTTACTCACTACTTACACTGAACAACAATATAAAACGCAACATGTAAAGTGTTGGTCCCATGTTTGATGAGCTGAATTCTACAAAAGCTATTTGGAATTGTTTTTAAAAAGGTCACATCAAGGATCATTTAGCTAGTTGATATGGAATTTTAAAGACCCCTTTTGAAGTATTAAAAAATATATATACATTTTTGGTCTTACTGCTATTAGCCCATACAAATGCATTGAATAACAGATTCACTATAGGGAACAACAGATAGTCCTAAAAAAACATCAAGATAAATAAAGATAAAGATAGATAAAGATCAGGATATTTAAACATGTATTTCACCCTTTATTTGTCATTAAACAGTCTCCATATACAGTATACTTCCATTCATTTTTTTCAAATGGTACCGGGGGACATTCAGGGGCACAGAAATCGACTCTAGGGGGTAAAACAGCATGATCATTACACAGGTGCACCTTGTGCTGGGAACAATACAAGGCCACTCTGAAATGTTCAGTTTTGTCTCAGAACGCCACAGATGTCTCATGTTTAGAGGGAGCGTGCAATTGGCATGCTGACTGCAGGATTGTCCACCAGAGCTGTTGCCAGAGAATTTAGGTTAATTTCTCTACCATAAAACGTTGTTTTAGAGAATTTGTCAAACCGGCCTCACAACCCGCAGACCACGTGTAACCACACCAGCCCAGGACCTCCACATCCAGCTTCTTCACCTGTGGGATCATCTGAGGAGTATTTCTGTCTGTAATAAAGCCCTTTTGTGGGGGAAAACTCATTCTGATTGCCTGGACCTGGATCCCCAGTGGGTGGGCCTATGCCCTCCCATGGCTATGCCCCTGCCCAGTCATGTGAAATCCATAAATTAGGGCCTAATGAATTTATTTCAGTTGACTGATTTACTTCAAACTGTAACCCAGTAAAATCTCTGAAATTGTTACTATTACTGCACATTCCACGAAAACATCAACCTACCAACGGAACACCACTACCGTAGAAACACCAACCTACCAACGGAACACCACTACCGTAGAAACACCAACCTACCAACGGAACACCACTACCGTAGAAACACCAACCTACCAACGGAACACCACTACCGTAGAAACACCAACCTACCAACGGAACACCACTACCGTAGAAACACCAACCTACCAACGGAACACCACTACCGTAGAAACACCAACCTACCAACGGAACACCACTACCGTAGAAACACCAACCTACCAACGGAACACCACTACCGTAGAACCACCAACCTACCAACGGAACACCAATACCGTAGAAACACCAACCTACCAACGGAACACCACTACCGTAGAAACACCAACCTACCAACGGAACACCACTACCGTAGAAACACCAACCTACCAACGGAACACCACTACCGTAGAAACACCAACCTACCAACGGAACACCACTACCGTAGAAACACCAACCTACCAACGGAACACCACTACCGTAGAAACACCAACCTACCAACGGAACACCACTACCGTAGAAACACCAACCTACCAACGGAACACCACTACCGTAGAAACACCAACCTACCAACGGAACACCACTACCGTAGAAACACCAACCTACCAACGGAACACCAATACCGTAGAAACACCAACCTACCAACGGAACACCACTACCGTAGAAACACCAACCTACCAACGGAACACCACTACCGTAGAACCACCAACCTACCAACGGAACACCACTACCGTAGAAACACCAACCTACCAACGGAACACCACTACCGTAGAAACACCAACCTACCAACGGAACACCACTACCGTAGAAACACCAACCTACCAACGGAACACCACTACCGTAGAAACACCAACCTACCAACGGAACACCACTACCGTAGAAACACCAACCTACCAACGGAACACCAATACCGTAGAAACACCAACCTACCAACGGAACACCACTACCGTAGAAACACCAACCTACCAACGGAACACCACTACCGTAGAAACACCAACCTACCAACGGAACACCACTACCGTAGAAACATCAACCTACCAACGGAACATCACTACCGTAGAAACACCAACCTACCAACGGAACACCACTACCGTAGAAACACCAACCTACCAACGGAACACCACTACCGTAGAAACACCAACCTACCAACGGAACACCACTACCGTAGAAACACCAACCTACCAACGGAACACCACTACCGTAGAAACACCAACCTACCAACGGAACACCACTACCGTAGAAACACCAACCTACCAACGGAACACCACTACCGTAGAAACACCAACCTACCAACGGAACACCACTACCGTAGAAACACCAACCTACCAACGGAACACCACTACCGTAGAAACACCAACCTACCAACGGAACACCACTACCGTAGAAACACCAACCTACCAACGGAACACCACTACCGTAGAAACACCAACCTACCAACGGAACACCACTACCGTAGAAACACCAACCTACCAACGGAACACCACTACCGTAGAAACACCAACCTACCAACGGAACACCACTACCGTAAAAACACCAACCTACCAACGGAACACCACTACCGTAGAAACATCAACCTACCAACGGAACACCACTACCGTAGAAACACCAACCTACCAACGGAACACCACTACCGTAGAAACACCAACCTACCAACGGAACACCACTACCGTAAAAACACCAACCTACCAACGGAACACCACTACCGTAGAAACACCAACCTACCAACGGAACACCACTACCGTAGAAACACCAACCTACCAACGGAACACCACTACCGTAGAAACACCAACCTACCAACGGAACACCACTACCGTAGAAACACCAACCTACCAACGGAACACCACTACCGTAGAAACATCAACCTACCAACGGAACACCACTACCGTAGAAACACCAACCTACCAACGGAACACCACTACCGTAGAAACACCAACCTACCAACGGAACACCACTACCGTAGAAACACCAACCTACCAAAGGAACATCACTACCGTAGAAACACCAACCTACCAACGGAACACCACTACCGTAGAAACACCAACCTACCAACGGAACACCACTACCGTAGAAACACCAACCTACCAACGGAACACCACTACCGTAGAAACACCAACCTACCAACGGAACACCACTACCGTAGAAACACCAACCTACCAACGGAACACCACTAAGTTCTGTCTTATCACTAGATAGATACTATCACTACATTTTATGAATTTACATTGTTCTTCTCCATCCATCCAAACTAACTACCAACCTGCATGCGCCAGCGGTCAGGTGTTGCCCAGCGGTCAGGTGTTGCCCAGCGGTCAGGTGTTGCCCAGCGGTCAGGTGTTGCCCAGCGGTCAGGTGTTGCCCAGCGGTCAGGTGTTGCCCAGCGGTCAGGTGTTGCCCAGCGGTCAGGTGTTCCACGTTGGAAGAGGGCAGTGCCCCTCCACTGTGGCCATTGCATGGGTGGTTACAGCCCATCAGGGTGGGGCCCAGTTTGCTGTGCTGACCGTTTACAGGAGGAATGTGTGAGTTCTTACATGCCAAGGGCTTATGGAGAGCCCCTGTTGGGCAGTCAGGGCCACCCAGGGCCCCCAGCTTGGCCCCTGCCGCGGGGACGTGGAGGTTTGGTACCAGCGGGGAGAAGGGAGCGTGAGCAGCTAGACCGGGAGAGGAGGAGGATGTGACATGGCCGTGCTGCTGCCCTCCGGAGCTCTGCTTGAGGGGCAGGGGAGAGGAATGCTGAGAGGAGGAGGAGGAGAGGCCAGTGGGGCTGTTGGGGGGGACAGACAGGTCTGAGTGTTGGTGGTGGTCGCTGGGGTGGAATGCTTCGCCTGGAGGAGAGACAAACGTGTTGAGTATATTGGACAAACATAGTTGTGATTCCCGGTGGTTACAGATGTCTGCTTCTGTCTAGAGGTGTAATCTATGGGCCATATCTCTACTTCTCTCTAGATTAATAATCTATGGGCCATATCTCTGCTTCTCTCTAGAGGTGTGATCTATGGGCCATATCTCTGCTTCTCTATAGAGGTGTAATCTATGGGCCATATCTCTGCTTCTCTCTAGATTAATAATCTATGGGCCATATCTCTGCTTCTCTCTAGATTAATAATCTATGGGCCATATCTCTGCTTCTCTCTAGGTTAATAATCTATGGGCCATATCTCTGCTTCTCTCTAGGTTAATAATCTATGGGCCATATCTCTGCTTCTCTCTAGATTAATAATCTATGGGCCATATCTCTGCTTCTTTCTAGATTAATAATCTATGGGCCATATCTCTGCTTCTTTCTAGATTAATAATCTATGGGCCATATCTCTGCTTCTCTCTAGATTAATAATCTATGGGCCATATCTCTGCTTCTCTCTAGATTAATAATCTATGGGCCATATCTCTGCTTCTCTCTAGATTAATAATCTATGGGCCATATCTTTGCTTCTCTCTAGATTAATAATCTATGGGCCATATCTCTGCTTCTCTCTAGATTAATAATCTATGGGCCATATCTTTGCTTCTCTCTAGATTAATAATCTATGGGCCATATCTCTGCTTCTCTCTAGATTAATAATCTATGGGCCATATCTTTGCTTCTCTCTAGATTAATAATCTATGGGCCATATCTCTGCTTTTCTCTCGGAGGTGTAATAAAAGAGAGATCTCACCAGGCGGAGTTGGTCGTCTGCACATGGTCTTGAAGTGCTTTGGGGTGGTTTTACAGAGGTCCCCGGAGGTAGAGAGCGGGTTCCCGGGGGACGAACCACTGGAATTCTGGGAAGGGTGACTGTAGGGGCACACCTTGGCCCCAGGTGTTTTAGCAGATTTCCCAGGAGCCTCATGAGAGCCTCGCTTCTCGTGACACGCTGGTCCCCCTGTTCCTATTGGACCGGAGGGAGGGATAGTGAAAAGGAGGAAGATGAACGTTTGAACATCTTGGCCATGTAACTATCTCCACCCGGCACAGCCAGAATAGGACTGGCCACCCCTCATAGCCTGGTTCCTCTCTAGGTTTCTTCCTAGGTTTTGGCCTTTCTAGGGAGTTTTTCCTAGCCGCCGTGCTTCTACACCTGCATTGCTTGCTGTTTGGGGTTTTAGGCTGGGTTTCTGTACAGCACTTTGTGACTGATGGCCGATTAATTAGGGTCGATTTCAAGTTTTCATAACAATCGGTAATCGGCATTTTTGGACACCGATTATGGCCACATTGCACTCCACGAGGAGCCTGCGTGGCAGGCCGCCCATCTGTTACTCCACGAGGAGCCTGCGTGGCAGGCCGCCCATCTGTTACTCCACGAGGAGCCTGCGTGGCAGGCCGCCCATCTGTTACTCCACGAGGAGCCTGCGTGGCAGGCCGCCCATCTGTTACTCCACGAGGAGCCTGCGTGGCAGGCCGCCCATCTGTTACTCCACGAGGAGCCTGCGTGGCAGGCCGCCCATCTGTTACTCCACGAGGAGCCTGCGTGGCAGGCCGCCCATCTGTTACTCCACGAGGAGCCTGCGTGGCAGGCCGCCCATCTGTTACTCCACGAGGAGCCTGCGTGGCAGGCCGCCCATCTGTTACTCCACGAGGAGCCTGCGTGGCAGGCCGCCCATCTGTTACTCCACGAGGAGACTGCGTGGCAGGCCGCCCATCTGTTACTCCACGAGGAGCCTGCGTGGCAGGCCGCCCATCTGTTACTCCACGAGGAGCCTGCGTGGCAGGCCGCCCATCTGTTACTCCACGAGGAGCCTGCGTGGCAGGCCGCCCATCTGTTACTCCACGAGGAGCCTGCGTGGCAGGCCGCCCATCTGTTACTCCACGAGGAGCCTGCGTGGCAGGCCGCCCATCTGTTACTCCACGAGGAGCCTGCGTGGCAGGCCGCCCATCTGTTACTCCACGAGGAGCCTGCGTGGCAGGCCGCCCATCTGTTACTCCACGAGGAGCCTGCGTGGCAGGCCGCCCATCTGTTACTCCACGAGGAGACTGCGTGGCAGGCCGCCCATCTGTTACTCCACGAGGAGCCTGCGTGGCAGGCCGCCCGTCTGTTACTCCACGAGGAGCCTGCGTGGCAGGCCGCCCATCTGTTACTCCACGAGGAGCCTGCGTGGCAGGCCGCCCATCTGTTACTCCACGAGGAGACTGCGTGGCAGGCCGCCCATCTGTTACTCCACGAGGAGACTGCGTGGCAGGCCGCCCATCTGTTACTCCACGAGGAGCCTGCGTGGCAGGCCGCCCATCTGTTACTCCACGAGGAGACTGCGTGGCAGGCAGACTACCTGTTACTCCACGAGGAGACTGCGTGGCAGGCCGCCCATCTGTTACTCCACGAGGAGCCTGCGTGGCAGGCCGCCCATCTGTTACTCCACGAGGAGCCTGCGTGGCAGGCCGCCCATCTGTTACTCCACGAGGAGCCTGCGTGGCAGGCCGCCCATCTGTTACTCCACGAGGAGACTGCGTGGCAGGCCGCCCGTCTGTTACTCCACGAGGAGCCTGCGTGGCAGGCCGCCCATCTGTTACTCCACGAGGAGCCTGCGTGGCAGGCCGCCCATCTGTTACTCCACGAGGAGCCTGCGTGGCAGGCCGCCCATCTGTTACTCCACGAGGAGCCTGCGTGGCAGGCCGCCCATCTGTTACTCCACGAGGAGCCTGCGTGGCAGGCCGCCCATCTGTTACTCCACGAGGAGACTGCGTGGCAGGCCGCCCATCTGTTACTCCACGAGGAGCCTGCGTGGCAGGCCGCCCATCTGTTACTCCACGAGGAGCCTGCGTGGCAGGCCGCCCATCTGTTACTCCACGAGGAGCCTGCGTGGCAGGCCGCCCATCTGTTACTCCACGAGGAGACTGCGTGGCAGGCCGCCCATCTGTTACTCCACGAGGAGCCTGCGTGGCAGGCCGCCCATCTGTTACTCCACGAGGAGCCTGCATGGCAGGCTGACTACCTGTTACTCCACGAGGAGCCTGCGTGGCAGGCTGACTACCTGTTACTCCACGAGGAGCCTGCGTGGCAGGCTGACTACCTGTTACGCGAGGGCAGCAAGAAGCCAAGGTAAGTTGCTAGCTAGCATTAAACTTATCTTATAAAAAACAATCAATCTTAACATAATCACAAGTTAACTACACATGGTTGATGATATTACTAGTTTATCTAGCTTGTCCTGCGTTGTATATAAATCGATGCGGTGCCTGTTGATTTATCCTCGAATCACAGCCTACTTCGCCAAACGGGTGATGATTTAACAAGCGCATTCGCGAAAAAAATCACTGTCGTTGCACCAGTGTACCTAACCATAAACATCAATGCCTTTCTTAAAATCAATACACAAGTATATATTTTTAAACCTGCATATTTAGTTAATATTGCTTGCTAACATGAATTTATTTTAACTAGGGAAATTGTGTCACTTCTCTTGCGTTCCGTGCAATCAGTCAGGGTATATGCAGCAGTTTGGGCCGCCTGGCTCGTTGCGAACTGTGTGAAGACCATTTATTCCTAACAAAGACCGTATTTAATTTGCTAGAATTGTACATAATTATGACATAACATTGAAGGTTGTGCAAAGTAACAGGAATATTTAGACTAATGGATGCCACCCGTTAGATAAAATACGGAACGGTTCCGTATTTCACTGAAAGAATAAACGTCTTGTTTTCGAGATGATAGCTTCCGGATTCGACCATATTAATGACCAAAGGCTCGTATTTCTGTGTTATTATGTTATAACTAAGTCTGATTTGATAGAGCAGTCTGACTGAGCGGTGGTGGGCACCAGCAGGCTCGTAAGCATTCATTCAAACAGCACTTTTGTGCGTTTTGCCAGCAGCTCTTCGCTGTGCTTCAAGCATTGAGCTGTTTATGAGCCTATCAACTCCCGAGATTAGGCTGGTGTAACCGATGTGAAATGGCTAGCTAGTTAGCGGGGTGCACGCTAATAGCGTTTCAATCAGTGACGTCACTCGCTCTGAGACCTTGAAGTAGTTGTTCCCCTTGCTCTGCAAGGGCCGCGGCTTTTGTGGAGCGATGGGTAACGATGCTTCGAGGGTGGCTGTTGTCGATGTGTTCCTGGTTCGAGCCCAGGTAGGGGCGAGGAGAGGGACGGAAGCTTCTTACCTGGGAATATTGAAGACTCATGTTAAAAGGAACCACCAGCTTTCATATGTTCTCATGTTCTGAGCAAGGAACTTAAACGTTAGCTTTCTTACATGGCACATATTGCACTTTTACTTTCTTCTCCAACACTTTGTTTTTGTATTATTTAAACCAAATTGAACATGTTTCATTATTTATTTGAGGCTTAATTGATTTTATTGATGTATTATATTATGTTAAAATAAGTGTTCATTCAGTATTGTTGTAATTGTCATTATTACAAATAAACAAATAAAATGTTTTTTAATTATATATATATATTTTTTTTATCGGTATCGGCTTTTTTGGTCCTCCAATAATCGGTATGGGTATCGGCATTGAAAAATCATAGTCGGTTGACCTCTAGTAAGAAGGGCTTTATAAATAAATCTGATTGATTGAAGAAAGTTTTACTCAGAGGAGTAACAGGGTGTGCTTCTGTTTCAAGCTAGCCAGTAGGTACACACCGGAGTACATTCCCCTCCATTTTGTCAGTGTAAATGTCTGCAAATGTTACAATTCTGTTACAGTAAATTAACTGAAAACATGCCAAATAATGAATGTCTACAGTAGTTTGCATCTGTGTATGACTTAACGTTGAGAGATCTGAGCAGAGAGAGAGAGGTGTGGGGTCAAGGTGTGTTTTACCTTGCTGTGCGTGCAAGGCAGTGCTGTGATTGCAGTGGATCCCTCCGTTGCTGTGAGCCGAGTTCCAGAGACCAGAAAGTTTGTGGGCTGAGAGGAAGGAAGATGGGTCCCAGTCTACGGAGCTCTGCTCTGGGTAACCATTCCCACAACTCTGAGCCTTACACGACGACGAGTGGGACAACGGAACCTGGGGGGAGGAGAGAGAGATGCTGCTAGTTCAGGACATGGTTGATTAGGTATAGCCTTTTTTCCCCCCCACTAACATTTGATGCTGTAGACAGAGCAGAAATGGAGGAAGACACAAAGCTATTCATTTATATTAACTGGAGCTGTCTGATTGGTACCTGGGACAGGAGACAGGAGAAACAAGATATGTTAGTTCAATTGCATTATTTATGTCTGTTTACACTACCGTTCATACGTTTGGGGTCACTCAGAAATGTCCTTGTTTTTTTTTAAAGAAAAGCACACACAAAAAGTCCACTAAAATAACATCAAATTGATCAGAAATACATTGTTAATGTTGTAAATGACCATTGTAGCTGGAAACGGCTGATTTTTAATGGAATATCTACATAGGTGTACAGAGGCCCAGTATCAGCAACCATCACTCCTGTGTTCCAATGGCACGTTGTGTTAGCTAATCCAAGTTTATAATTTTAAAAGGCTAATTGATCATTAGAAAACTCTTTTGCAATTATGTTAGCGCAGCTGAAAACTGTTGTTCTCATTAAAGAAGCAATAAAACTGCTTTAGACTAGTTGAGTATCTGGAGCATCAGCATTTGTGGGTTCGATTACAGGCTCAAAATGGCCAGAAACAAAGAACTTTCTTCTGAAACTCGTCAATCTATTCTTGTTCTGAGAAATTGCCAAGAAACTGAAGATCTCGTACAACGCTGTGTACTACTCCCTTCACAGAACAGTGCTAACTGGCTCTAACCAGAATAGAAAGAGAAGTGGGAGGCACCGGTGCACAACTGAGCAAGAGGACAAGTACATTAGAGTGTCTAGTTTAAGAAACAGACGCATCACAAGTCCTCAACTGGCAGCTTCATTAAATAGAACCCGTAAAACACTAGTCTCACGTCAACAGTGAAGAGGCGACTCCAGGATGCTAGCCTTCTAGGCAGAGTTGCAAAGAAAAAGCCATATCTCAGACTGGCCAATAAAAATTATAGATTAAGATGGAAAAAAGAACACAGACACTGGACAGAGGAACTCTGCCTAGAAGGCTAACATCCCGGAGTCACCTCTTCACTGTTGACGTTGAGACTGGACAGAGGAAATCTGCCTAGAAGGCCAGCATCCCGGAGTCACCTCTTCACTGTTGAGACTGGTGTTTTGCGGGTACTATTTAATGAAGCTGCACCACAGTTGATAACATTAATGAGCGCCACAGTTGATAACATTAATGAGCGCCACAGTTGATAACATTAATGAGCGCCACAGTTGATAACATTAATGAGCGCCACAGTTGATAACATTAATGAGCGCCACAGTTGATAACATTAATGAGCGCCACAGTTGATAACATTAATGAGCGCCACAGTTGATAACATTAATGAGCGCCACAGTTGATAACATTAATGAGCGCCACAGTTGATAACATTAATGAGCGCCACAGTTGATAACATTAATGAGCGCCACAGTTTACAGCATTAATGAGCGCCACAGTTTATAACATGAATGAGCGCCACAGTTTATACCATGAATGAGCGCCACAGTTTATAACATGAATGAGCGCCACAGTTTATAACATGAATGAGCGCCACAGTTGTTTTTTAATATAATCCTTTTAAACTAATACTACCACTGTGATGGTTGTAGTCATTCATTGTCCCATTAACAATCACCCATATTAGCAAACTTATTTCATTTTTAAAAAACTTGACATTTCTCTAGTATAGAGCTACTTATCATAACGATATCAGCTAAACGCCTCTGATAAGTGATCGGTCGGTGTCGATCGTTTAAGGTTCGTCACCCTCTACTCAAACCCTAATGGGCCGTTCTGTCTCTGACAACACTAGTTATTTACCTTAAGCACAGAGAAATCTCCTCGATTTGTATTCGCATTTAAATACGGACATTGTTTTTTAGATAAAAAACGCCTCTTCAGACGAAAAGTATATTTCCCCCACAGAATCCACATGAATAAGACTACCTCTGCTTGTGACGAGAGAAGGCCAAGTCTGACAGAGAACAAACAGCTTTAGAGGAGGCTAATCTTAAGTCAGGATGCTTAGATGTGGTATTCATTTAGTCCTGCAGAATGAAGCACTGTAACACCATAAAGAGTCACGGCATAACACTCCTAAAGCTGCCTGTCTCCATCACCACCAAATCCAGTGCCTTTCAGCTTGTTGGCGTATAAGGTGACCAAACATACACACTATTGTAATGTTTTTTTATTTTTATAAAGACCTTCAGAAAACAGCCATTTCCATAAACACAACCCATAGCTAGCAAGCTGTAACATGGGTATTGTAAAACGTAACTGTAGATAGTGCTAACACTAGGCTTGAGGTGCATGCACGGTCTTGTCATATACAGCAGTGCAGGCGTCTTCTCACTTCCCTTCTCTCCTCTCACTCGCCTAACTCTTCCACTCCCCTACTTTCCCCCCATCCTGCCAGCTCAGTCTCTTCGCCCCCCCCCCCATCATTCTCCTTCCGGTGCAGGTGTCTCCTAGACGCTCAGTCTCTCCTCATCTTCCACCCTCTCCCCATACCTCCTCCTCCCCCCCTACCTCCTCCTCTCCCCTTCTTACCGGTGCAGGCGTTTCCTGGGTGCTCTGTCTCTCCTCTTCCTCAACACTCTTCCGGCAGCTCTGGCAGATCCAGAGCGGCACCTCTCCCAGTAGAGACTGGCTCAGCGAAGGCACGGTGTCGGACAGCTTCTGGCCCGGCACCTCTCGGAGCAGGGCCTGGGACAGGGCTGGGACAGCGTCAGCTAGCTTCGCCCCGTGGCCCCCAGGCAGACCGTTGGCAGAGCTCGCCCCCCAGTCCTTAAACTCACGGTGACACAGGAGGCAGCAGGTGTGCCTCGGCTGGGGGAGAGCAACAGAGAGGTGAGCCGGTGACATTTGAAATGCAGCGGAGAGGAGAGACAGAGGTCAATCATCTAGGTGAAGGACAGGAGAGGAAGAGAGAAGGGGGGGGGAGAAGAGAAGGTTGGAGAGGAGGATGGGATCTGAGGAGAGGTGGATGCCAGTGAGATGGACATGGAGCATGATGAAGTTGTCCCCTGGACACTGATCTAAGGTCAGGTTAACAGACTAGAATTTCACAAGTAACATCTGACTATGTTGACAACGATCACAACATCTGTATTGCAAAGAGGAAGTAAAAGTTGGCCATGGAGGCAGCTTGGCACATGCACAGTGGCAAGTTTGTAGTGATGTAATGTGGCCCAGGTCCACACTAGCTCGTGGTCTGCTGGTAAAGTAAGCTTTGTTGACCACAAAACCCCATACACCTACAAGGGCGTCCATGTAATGTTTAGGTAACAACTTCGACGCATGCATATGACACTTCAGAGGAGAAACGTGCGCAGAGAAAGTGTACAAAAATACTACAGACGCTGATCTCGCATGCAAAGCGCAAACATAACAAAGCAAGCCATGCATGGTGCTAGCCAAACGTTAAAACCTTTTACAGCTAGCCAGATGAATACCCCTGGGATGTAGTGTGTTAGCCAACTAGCTAGAACATGTAGTTACAGCACCGGTGCACAGTATATTGTGTACTAGCTGCCAAGTGCGGTTAAATGTAAGCAAACTTGCAATACCACCGCGAGCTAGGAGCTAACAAGCTAAATACAAATTAGATAGCAACATTTTACGACTTGTCCGTGGCAGGCGCTTGTAACAATGTCAATCTTGCGGATGACACTAACTACTACCAGCAAATGCAGACTGGATGTCGTTAGTTACTGTAGCTAGCCTAGTTGGCTAAATGCAGACTGGATGTCGTTAGTTACTGTAGCTAGCCTAGTTGGCTAAATGCAGACTGGATGTCGTTAGTTACTGTAGCTAGCCTAGTTGGCTAAATGCAGACTGGATGTCGTTAGTTACTGTAGCTAGCCTAGTTGGCTAAATGCAGACTGGATGTCGTTAGTTACTGTAGCTAGCCTAGTTGGCTAAATGCAGACTGGATGTCGTTAGTTAATGTAGCTAGCCTAGTTGGCTAAATGCAGACTGGATGTCGTTAGTTACTGTAGCTAGCCTAGTTGGCTAAATGCAGACTGGATGTCGTTAGTTACTGTAGCTAGCCTAGTTGGCTAAATGCAGACTGGATGTCGTTAGTTACTGTAGCTAGCCTAGTTGGCTAAATGCAGACTGGATGTCGTTAGTTACTGTAGCTAGCCTAGTTGGCTAAATGCAGACTGGATGTCGTTAGTTACTGTAGCTAGCCTAGTTGGCTAAATGCAGACTGGATGTCGTTAGTTACTGTAGCTAGCCTAGTTGGCTAAATGCAGACTGAATGTCGTTAGTTACTGTAGCTAGCCTAGTTGGCTAAATGCAGACTGGATGTCGTTAGTTACTGTAGCTAGCCTAGTTGGCTAAATGCAGACTGGATGTCGTTAGTTACTGTAGCTAGCCTAGTTGGCTAAATGCAGACTGGATGTCGTTAGCTCCTGTAGTTAGCCTAGTTGGCTAAATGCAGACTGGATGTCGTTAGTTACTGTAGTTAGCCTAGTTGGCTAAATGCAGACTGGATGTCGTTAGTTACTGTAGCTAGCCTAGTTGGCTAAATGCAGACTGGATGTCGTTAGTTACTGTAGCTAGCCTAGTTGGCTAAATGCAGACTGGATGTCGTTAGTTACTGTAGCTAGCCTAGTTGGCTAAATGCAGACTGGATGTCGTTAGTTACTGTAGTTAGCCTAGTTGGCTAAATGCAGACTGGATGTCGTTAGTTACTGTAGCTAGCCTAGTTGGCTAAATGCAGACTGGATGTCGTTAGTTACTGTAGTTAGCCTAGTTGGCTAAATACAGACTGGATGTCGTTAGTTACTGTAGCTAGCCTAGTTGGCTAAATGCAGACTGGATGTCGTTAGTTACTGTAGTTGGTTAAAACTGATGCGAATGGGTCTTTATTGTCGGCTTGCTGGCTAAGTTTTATTAATGTATTATGCTAGTGGAGCTAGCTACTACTCCGCCCCGATCAGAAATAGTAAATGAACGAAAATACAAACCTGGAGCACTAGCTAGTTATGCAACTTAGCTAGAATCCCCAATCAACCATCCATAACCCCAAGAAATGAGCAGAAATACAGGATGGCTCTAACTGATTGGTAGGTTAGCTAACCTTTTAACAATCCCGCTAGTAGTTTTCGCTGCTTGCTAGGCTAGTTACCTGATTCGTCCTGGCCGCCAGTCTATCCAGCCCTGCATCTCCGCCACCACCGCCGCCAGCTGCATCTCCGGGAGAGACGGGGCTCTTCGATATGCTCTGTTGTCCGGGCACTAACTCCTTGCTCCCGACTCCTTGCTGTTTGCTCTTCTTCCTCGCCATCACGCAGGTGTCGGATATATCCTTTGGCCAAGGTTGCACCAGTTTAGAGATGTTTAAAAGCACGGTTTCGATTCTTCTAGGATCACAAATGTTCCCTATCTTCTTCAGTCAAGACAACAGTCAATATGGCGGAGCGCTACCACACTCTGTGGTTCATAGGTGAAAGATAGTGCTGGCAAAATGGCTTCACCGTGATGAAGCTAAGCAGTCGCCATGTTGAGTGAGGGCAACCGTTCCAGGTTAGTCACACAGTATAACATGTTGTACAACATCTCTGGTTACAGGCCACAAATTAGTGCATTTATTGGCATAATGAATCTATAAATGATTGGCTACCACATCATTCAACGTCATGTTATTACACACGTATTATATGTCTAAGATATCTAAATATATAATATATTTAATATATAAATGTAAACTAGAAAATAACAATTCAGATTGATGCAGCCGTACATTTGCATATGCGTTTCAATAGGCCAGTGTAATCTTGTGAAATGTCGCTCAAGTGTTCAAACCATAGAGTTGGGGCAATGCCTATGTTCCCTGGGCCTTATGTTCCCTGGGCCCTATGTTCCCTCAGACCTATATATGTTCTCTGTGGCTGAGGGAACATAGGGTGTACCTTACCTAAAGGTCATTCAATTTTGCATTTGGAGAACATTTTGTAGCAAGCTATTGATGTCAGTCTACAATGAAATACTTTGCATCTTCTTTGCAATAATGCTTCAGATTTGTTGGTCCTTTGGATGACCATGGTAGCCCTAGATGAGGGTTCCCCAACTCGCGGTTTTATTTGGACCCCAAAGTTTTTGGAGAAAAAAAAATATTTTCATTGTTGGACATAAAAGACTGTAAAACAGCCCCAAGTGATTTTCATTTAAGAAATCGGTTCCCAAGTATTCCCACGCATAATAGACAAGGGATGTATACAAATGTAAGCCAGGTTTGAAATGAATATGTTTTAGTCAAACATTATATCTGTTTGTGTTTCTTGCGGTCAATTTGCAGTGTAAAAATGATTTGTAATTATGTTCTGGCCCCCGACCTTCTGCTCAAGAAAAGAATCGTCCAGCAGCTGAAACTAGTTGATGATCCCTGCCCTAGACGTGTGGAACAATCATTGATATAAAAACACAATTCAAATCAGAAGACAAAACGACTGACTGGGCATAACAATTTCTCTCTTGAAGTTGTTTTCAGTTTCAATATGCATAAATACTGTAGGTAAAACGTCTCATTATAAAGAACAAAACATTGAAAACTGCTCTTTTTTTTGTTGTTGTTGATGTCAATACAACCATGTTCTGGATTTTAAAAAAAAGATGATCGTTCAAGGTCATATTTCGAGAATATTAGTCGATCAGTTCCTGTTCTATTAATAGGCGGTTCATAATTGAAAGTCAAAATCGCGCCCGCTCTGACGGAGGCCGCTGGAAAACAAGGGAGCGCTTGTCGAGGAGGACGGTGGGCGGGGGGGGAGGACGTCAATCACGTAGCCGAAGAAGGTGATTTCTCGCTGAAGTGCAGAAGACGTAGAACATACTCTTGCAGCACTCTGTCGTTTAGATACATCTTGCTTGGTATATTTACCTATATTTCAACCAGTGGTGATTTTAGCATGTAAATCTTGGTGGGGCAATTTTTTTTAGAAAAGTGGGATGCATGCCAGCAAAGTCACTACACAACACAACACTAAACAAAACATTAATTGCACTATAACGGTGACAAACGAAGCCCACAAACTGTTAGGGCCTACAGGACATAAAGCTGTCCCAACAACGGAGTCCCAACAGCAGTCCCAACACCCCCTACACCTGGCTATCAGCAGAGGCTTGTCTGACAGCGAAACAGTTCATTGAGCCTCATTTACTGCCTTTAAAAAAAACATAGCTGATATGGCTGACTTGCTTAAACAAATGTGGTTTCTACTGACAATTGAGATGTAGAAACTATGGCATAAGGGGATGACAAGTGTATATGAGGCCATCCGTAATTTCGATTAAGACATTAATGAGCGAGCCAGGACGGACATAGTCAATATAACTATTTGTTCAGCACTTTTGAAATGTACAGCGACAGAATTCAGAACATGGGCCGTTCTTACAGTGTTTTTCATGTACACCAAGTCAGAACCGTAGGATAAATAAAGGGGGCATATAAGCAGACAATGAAACTCTTACAATATTCAATGATCGCATTTCTCAAAAACAGATTATAGGCTACATGTGCACCACCGAGTCAGAACAGTAACGTCAGGTGAAATTAAGAGGTGAAAATAGACCAAGTTATTAGGGTGAGGCACGTGGGCTACTAACAGCTTACTACACAACATACACTTAGTATCACGATCTTAGCTACAGTATACATATCTCCTTGGCATATTACATAATTTATGCAGCAGCATACAAGACATTTTTGGACTCACCTTGTTGTGATGTGCTCACTTGAACAGGAAGGTGGCGCAAAGAAAGACAAAGAGGCCGGATTTACAATTCTAAGTTGGATTTGAAACGTATTTTCCCATTCTAAGCTCGTTTATTCCCGACTTCCCAGTTGCAATGCTTGCAGTTAGCCACCGTCGCCGATTCCTTACAAACCACTCACTGTTGAATTTGTCGATTTCCGACTTATTGTGTATTGTTTATGTCCAATGGCCGATAAGCACCGATACGTTTTATCTATAATTTATCTTCATTATTTCTCGTCATATGACAAGGATTAAAAAGGATTTGCCAGTAGATTGTCAAACTGTAGGCTAGTTGTCTAGTGATATTGGTGTCTAGCTGTAGGCTAGTTGTCTAGTGATATTGGTGTCTAGCTGTAGGCTAGTTGTCTAGTGATGTTGGTATCTAGCTGTAGGCTAGTTGTCTAGTGATGTTGGTATCTAGCTGTAGGCTAGTTGGCTAGTGATATTGGTGTCTAGCTGTAGGCTAGTTGGCTAGTGATATTGGTGTCTAGCTGTAGGCTAGTTGTCTAGTGATATTGGTGTCTAGCTGTAGACTAGTTGTCTAGTGATGTTGGTGTCTAGCTGTAGGCTAGCTGGCTACTGATGTTGGTGTCTAGCTGTAGGCTAGTTGTCTAGTGATATTGGTGTCTAGCTGTAGGCTAGTTGTCTAGTGATATTGGTGTCTAGTGATATTGGTGTCTAGCTGTAGGCTAGTTGTCTAGTGATGTTGGTGACCATCATCAGCTGATCCAGGAAATCAAACAAATATTGATTTAAATAATCAAGCTAAATAAATGGTCTACTACTTCTGGCCTTGGATGGCACGGAGCAGACCATTACCCACGGTGCACCTGAAAAAACAATGAGCGCTCTAAACAGCTGACTGACAAAAGCAAACAATGATACATTAACGGATACATCCTATGCATTGGAATAAAGGCAGAGGCTATTTTTATCAAGGACGCATGGCAAACAAATGATAAAAATTAGGAGTTTCAAACTGAAATATATACTTTTAAAGGAGCTCAGCAGAGGCCCAAATTCAGCACTACTGAGTGCAGTACCTTTTGTGGACAAGGAGACGGTTTGTGCAGCCACATAGAAATAAATGGTTTAAACTTTTACATTTTAGTCATTTCGCAGGCTCTCTTATCTAAAGTGATTTATAGGAGCAATTAGGGTTAAATGCCTTGCTAAACCATAACAGAGAGGTGGGCGTGTTAGTTTCATAGTTACATAAAACATATTTGCCACTGCATTTTAAATAAATAGGAGAATTGTTAAATGTTATTATTTAGAGACCATCCCCAAAGTAAGTTTTTGTTGGATTCAGGGGAAGAGAGCCCCCCCTGGCTGCCCCGCAATTCACACCCTGTTCTAAGAGCTTTCCACACCTGTATTAGAGGTCAACCGATTCTGATTTTTCAACGCAGATACCGATTATTGGAGGACCCAAAAAAGCCGATGCCGATTAATCGGACGATTTTTTAAAATGTATTTGTAATAATGACAATTACAACAATACTGAATGAACACTTATTTTAACTTAATATAATACATCAATCAAATCTATTTAGCCTCAAATAAATAATGAAACATGTTCAATTTGGTTTAAATAATACAAAAACAAAGTGTTGGAGAAGAAAGTAAAAGTGCAATATGTGCTATGTAAGAAAGCTAACATTTAAGTTCCTTGCTCAGAACATGAGAACATATGAAAGCTGGTGGTTCCTTTTAACATGAGTCTTCAATATTCCCAGGTAGGAAGTTTTAGGTTGTAGTTATTATAGGAATTATGGGACTATTTTCTCTATACGATTTGTATGCTTGAAGCATTGCGAAGAGCTGCTGGCAAAACGCACGAAAGGGCTGTTTGAATAAATGCTTACGAGCCTGCTGGTGCCCACCATCGTTCAGTCATACTGCTCTATCAAATCATAGACTTAATTATAACATAATAACACACAGAAATACGAGCCTTAGGTCATTAATATGGTCGAATCCGAAAACTATCATCTCGAAAACAAAACGTTTATTCTTTCAGTGAAATACGGAACCATTCTGTATTTTATCTAACGGGTGGCATCCATAAGTCTAAATATTCCTGTTACATTGCACAACCTTCAATGTTATGTCATAATTACATAAAATTCTGGCAAATTAGTTCGCAATGAGCCAGGCGGCCCCAACTGTTGCATATACACTGACTCTGCGTGGAATGAACGCAAGAGAAGTGACACAATTTCACCTGTTTAATATTGCCTGCTAACCTGGATTTCTTATAGCTAAATATGCAGGTTTAAAAATATATACTTCTGTGTATTGATTTTAAGAAAGGCATTGATGTTTATGGTTAGGTACACGTTGGAGCAACGAGTCTTTTTTCGCGAATGCGCACTGCATCGATTATATGCAACGCAGGACACGCTAGATAAACTAGTAATATCATCAACCATGTGTAGTTATAACTAGTGATTATGATTGATTGATTGTTTTTTATAAGATAAGTTTAATGCTAGCTCGCAACTTACCTTGGCTTCTTACTGCATTCGCGTAACAGGCAGGCTCCTCGTGAGGCAGGTGGTTAGAGCGTTGGACTAGATAAGGTTGGACTAGATTGGACGTTGGACTAGATTAGAGCGTTGGACTAGATTGGACGTTGGACTAGATTAGAGCGTTGGACTAGATTCCCTGAGCTGACAAGGTAAAAATCTGTCGTTCTGCCCCTGAACAAGGCAGTTAACCCACCGTTCCTAGGCCGTCATTGAAAATAGGAATGTGTTCTTTAACTGACTTGCCTAGTTAAATAAAGGTGTAGGAGCGGTAGAGATACTCTTAATGATCGGCTATGAAAAGCCAACTGACATTTACTCCTGATTATTATTTGACCATGCTGGTCATTTATGAACATTTGAACATCTTGGCCATGTTCTGTTATAATCTCCACCCGGCACAGCCAGAAGAGGACTGGCCACCCCTCATAGCCTGGTTCCTCTCTAGGTTTCTTCCTAGGTTTTGGCCTTTCTAGGGAGTTTTTCCTAGCCGCCGTGCTTCTACACATGCATTGCTTGCTGTTTGGGGTTTTAGGCTGGGTTTCTGTACAGCACTTCGAGATATTAGCTGATGTACGAAGGGCTATATAAAATAAACTTGATTTGATTTGATTTGTAAAAAATGAAATTAAAATAAAAATCGGCAAAATCGCTGTCCAAAATTACCGATTTCCGATTGTTATGAAAACTTGAAATCGGCCCTAATGAATCAGCCATTCCGATTAATCGGTCGACCTCTAACCTGGATTGTGCAACATTTGCCCATTATTCTTATCAATATTCTTCAAGCTCTCTCAAATTGGTTGTTGATCATTGCTAGACAACCATTTTCAGGTCTTGCCATAGATTTTCAAGAAGACAGTGTTGTATTGGATTGCGTTGCCATATTTTTTGATGTATATATTTAGTGCCTTCTGTATAGGCTTCCTTCTTTTCACTCTGTCAATTAGGTTAGTATTGTGGAGTAACTACAATTGTAAGGGGTGCGTAACTGGTGGCAGGGAAGTCAGACGCAGGAGAGCAGAACTAGGTAATAGCCGGAGCAGTTTAATTGTAAAACCAACGGCATAACAAAATAAACAAACATGGGTACAAAACCCAACGCGCACCAGTAACATGTGCACAAGCACTTACAATAAACAATTCCGCACAAAGACATGGGGGGGAACAGAGGGTTAAATACACAACATTAAATGAGGGAAATTGAAACCAGGTGTGTAGGAAAACAAGACAAAACAAATGGAAAATAGAAGACTGGTGACGCCGACCGCCGAACTTCGCCCGAACAATGAGAGGAAACAACTTCGGTGGAAGTCGTGACAACAATGTTGTTGATCCATCCTCAGTTTTCTCCTATCGCAGCCAATAAACTCTGTACCTGTTTTAAAGGCATCATTGGCTTTGTAATTAATTCATGGTGAAATCCCTGAGCGTTTTCCTTCCTCTCTGGTAACAGAGTTAGGAAGGACTCCTGTATCTTTGTAGTGACTGGGTGTATTGATACACCATCCAAAGTGTAATTAATAACTTCACCATGATCAAAGCCAAAGGGATATTCAGTGTCTGCTTTTAATTGTTTTTACCCATCTACAATAGGTCCCCTTCTTTGCGAAGCATTGGAAAACTTTTCTGGTCTTTGTGGTTGAATCTGTGTTTGAAATTCACTGCTCGACCGAGGGACCTTGCAGATAATTATATGTGTGGGGTACAGAGATGAGGTAGTCATTAAAAAATCATATTAAACACTATTACTGCACACAGAGTGAGTCCATGCAACTTATTATGTGACTTGTTACTCCTGAACTTATTTAGGCTCCTTACCATAACAAAAGAGGCTGAATACTTATTGACTGAAGACATTTCAGATTTTAATTTTTTATTAATTTGTAAAAATGTCTAAAAACATACATCCGCTTTGACATTATGGCATATTGTGTTTACGCCAGTGACCCAAAAATCTACATTTAATCCATTTTAAATTCAGGCTGTAACACAACAAGATGTGGACAACGTCTAGGGTGTGAATACTTTCTGAAGACTCTGTGAGTGTCAATTAAAACTTGTCCTTTCGTTCTTTTCTATCCAGAGGCAGAACATGCCTATGCAACAGTCAAACGCCTAACATTAAACTTCGTGTTTACAGTCACATCGATTTGTTCATTTTGGCTGTCATTGATTTCCCAAGGCAATAGTCTGTGAAAACATAAGTTTAACTGCAACCCAAAGTAAGGACTTTATGTCACAACGTCGCATTGAAACAATTCTCTCCTCTCTCTCTCTCTCCAGAGGCAGAGCATGGCAATGCATCAGTGTTGCCCTTCTACAGTCCAGGGGACTCTGATAAGAAGAGGAAGCAGAAGAACAAGAAGCTGCAGGCTGCCGGTAGTAACAGGTGATTATATAACTCTCTAACTGACTAGTCTGTCTGACAGCTAGCTAGGGACGGAGTGTGACTCTCTAACTGACTAGTCTGTCTGACAGCTAGCTAGGGACGGGATGTGACTCTCTGAAACTACTAGTCTGTCTGACAGCTAGCTAGGGACGGGATGTGACTCTCTGAAACTACTAGTCTGTCTGACAGCTAGCTAGGGACGGGATGTGACTCTCTGAAACTACTAGTCTGTCTGACAGCTAGCTAGGGACGGGATGTGACTCTCTGAAACTACTAGTCTGTCTGTCTGACAGCTAGCTAGGGACGCGGTGTGACTCTCTGAAACTACTAGTCTGTTTGTCTGACAGCTAGCTAGGGACGGAGTGTGACTCTCTAACTGACTAGTCTGTCTGACAGCTAGCTAGGGACGGGATGTGACTCTCTGAAACTACTAGTCTGTCTGACAGCTAGCTAGGGACGGAGTGTGACTCTCTAACTGACTAGTCTGTCTGACAGCTAGCTAGGGACGGGGATGTGACTCTCTGAAACTACTAGTCTGTCTGACAGCTAGCTAGGGACGGAGTGTGACTCTCTAACTGACTAGTCTGTCTGACAGCTAGCTAGGGACGGGATGTGACTCTCTGAAACTACTAGTCTGTCCGACAGCTAGCTAGGGACGGAGTGTGACTCTCTAACTGACTAGTCTGTCTGACAGCTAGCTAGGGACGGGATGTGACTCTCTGAAACTACTAGTCTGTCCGACAGCTAGCTAGGGACGGGGTGTGACTCTCTAACTGACTAGTCTGTCTGACAGCTAGCTAGGGACGGGATGTGACTCTCTGAAACTACTAGTCTGTCTGACAGCTAGCTAGGGACGGGGTGTGACTCTCTGAAACTACTAGTCTGTCTGTCTGACAGCTAGCTAGGGACGGGATGTGACTCTCTGAAACTACTAGTCTGTCTGACAGCTAGCTAGGGACGGGATGTGACTCTCTGAAACTACTAGTCTGTCTGACAGCTAGCTAGGGACGGGATGTGACTCTCTGAAACTACTAGTCTGTCTGTCTGACAGCTAGCTAGGGACGGGGTCTGGCTGGTCATCATTTGGTCGCACTAAAGAATGTGTGATTAGTCTACGTTTTATTGTTAAAATTATATATTATGAATTTGAAATACTGTGTCACACGTACGTGTGTTAGACTTGTTTTTAATCTGTAATAACATGGTAATGACTTTATGCTTTAGTGCTTTATAAACTCACGAATAATTAATTGTGCTTTCTACGTTCACAGGACAGTCCATCATGAGTTGGAGAAGCACAGGTAAAGAGCCATTCTATCAGTCCTGTGACATTCTACCTTTTACAACCACTGTGTAGATTTCCATTAGTACATTTCTAATTGTAATAGTAACAACACAGGCATACAACTAAAGATACCTGTTAAAAGAGCCACTGAACACGCTGATTGGCAGCATTGTTTTTCTGCTGCTCATCAGAAAAACCAGTGTTGCATACCAACCACTTAAAAGACACACCCTCTCCCATCAGCCCTCAAATTAAGTGGACACTTCTGATGACGTCTGACGAGTTGACACTTGCAGGGCGAGGGAAGAATGGACCGCTCTTGGTCGGAAATGTGTCACTCGTTCATCCCACGGTTGTGTTGTCAGTCATCCTGGAACTGTTGTGTGTGTGTGTGTGTGCCTTTTAAATGCTCTACAGTCAATTATGATTGCATTTCATATCTTGGCTAGAAGACAACGCATCTGCAGACATCAAATGTTAGCCATCCTACTATATCAGGTAAATGGAAAATGACAATGTATAAGAGTAATGTCAGGGAAAGTTATCGTTTCCAAAAGCTTACCAAACAAAAACTTCCATTACTTTTAAGAGACGTGTTTGAGCCTTCATGTGCATTAGTAGCAACATTTATAACTTATTTATATTTGGTTTTACTTACACTTGTATTCTCCAAATTAATGTTGGTTTTAATTTTTGGCTGACTTTTCTTAGCGGATGTACAATCATTGTGCATTGAATTATGGGGCGTTTCAGGCCCCGAAGTGATATAATTGTACACTCGCAAACTCGATCAAAAACGAGGACTGAGGGGCTTACGTTGCCAACTTCCCTTGCTTGGCTAATCATTTGGACCAACGACAAATATGGCAGCTGGGATTCCCCGAAGGCGAGGTTAAGTAGAGGAGGGTGTGTCTTTTATGACTTTGAAACGCAGCCCAGATTTCAGTCCTGGAGGTGTGTTTTCTGACAGATTCTGCTTTTAGTTATTGATGATTGTCCCCCATGAGCCACTGTAGACGTGATAGCCTATTTCACTTCCTCAAAATTTCCCCAGAATGAATCTAAGACACCGCAAGAAATGTATAAATAATTTTTGACGTTTTTTTTTGTGCAAAGGATGTTTTATTTGCGCAATTTTACATCTAACTAAGTTGTTTTGGTGCAGTATTTCTCAAGTAAAAAAAATGTGCAAAGTGTTGTCTTCTGTAAACAAAGTCGGAGCTGCTGGGCAGGTCTGTCTCACTGTCTATGCTATTGGATAGAGAGTAATCACTGCAGCTGTTCACCCCATGTTTAGTGAGCAAACGGACATCGTCAAATCAAAACCCAACTGTCATTTACCCGTTGTGACGCACGGCTGTTCCAAACTCAGTTTTAGACAGACTGACTTTATCCTATTTACACTTTGTAGTCAAGGTTGACCCTAAAACAATTGTTTGTGAATCATATCGATGCCACAGCCTGTTGTCAAAGGGATTTGTTGCTTTTTAAAGGCCGTCGCTTTTTAAGGTCTTAATTAATTTTATCTCTAATTGCAACTGGGCTTTTGTTTTATTTAGTGAAGTAATTAGCCTTGTCCGAGCCAGAACGGCCCATAGGGCAGGAGTCCATCTCCTGTTTCTGTAGTGAGAACCAGAACGGCCCATAGGGCAGGAGTCCATCTCCTGTTTCTGTAGAGTGAACCAGAACGGCCCATAGGGCAGGAGTCCATCTCCTGTTTCTGTAGCGTGAACCAGAACGGCCCATAGGGCAGGAGTCCATCTCCTGTTTCTGTAGTGAGAACCAGAACGGTCCATAGGGCAGGAGTCCATCTCCTGTTTCTGTAGAGTGAACCAGAACGGCCCATAGGGCAGGAGTCCATCTCCTGTTTCTGTAGAGTGAACCAGAACGGCCCATAGGGCAGGAGTCCATCTCCTGTTTCTGTAGAGTGAACCAGACGGCCCGCAGGGCAGGAGTCCGTCTCCTGTTTCTGTAGAGAGAACCAGAACGGCCCATAGGGCAGGAGTCCATCTCCTGTTTCTGTAGAGTGAACCAGAACGGCCCATAGGGCAGGAGTCCATCTCCTGTTTCTGTAGTGAGAACCAGAACGGCCCGTAGGGCAGGAGTCCATCTCCTGTTTCTGTAGAGTGAACCAGAACGGCCCATAGGGCAGGAGTCCATCTCCTGTTTCTGTAGAGTGAACCAGAACGGCCCATAGGGCAGGAGTCCATCTCCTGTTTCTGTAGAGTGAACCAGAACGGCCCGTAGGGCAGGAGTCCATCTCCTGTTTCTGTAGAGTGAACCAGAACGGCCCGTAGGGCAGGAGTCCATCTCCTGTTTCTGTAGAGTGAACCAGAACGGCCCGTAGGGCAGGAGTCCATCTCCTGTTTCTTTAGCGTGAACCAGAACGGCCCGTAGGGCAGGAGTCCATCTCCTGTTTCTGTAGAGTGAACCAGAACGGCCCAATGGGCAGGAGTCCATCTCCTGTTTCTGTAGAGTGAACCAGAACGGCCCATAGGGCAGGAGTCCATCTCCTGTTTCTGTAGAGTGAACCAGAACGGCCCATAGGGCAGGAGTCCATCTCCTGTTTCTGTAGAGTGAACCAGACGGCCCATAGGGCAGGAGTCCATCTCCTGTTTCTGGAGAGTGAACCAGAACGGCCCATAGGGCAGGAGTCCATCTCCTGTTTCTGTAGAGTGAAGCAGAACGGCCCATAGGGCAGGAGTCCATCTCCTGTTTCTGTAGAGTGAACCAGAACGGCCCATAGGGCAGGAGTCCATCTCCTGTTTCTGTAGAGTGAACCAGAACGGCCCATAGGGCAGGAGTCCATCTCCTGTTTCTGTAGAGTGAACCAGAACGGCCCATAGGGCAGGAGTCTATCTCCTGTGTTGTAGTGTTGTATTGTGTTATTGTGTTGTTGTGTTGTGTTGTTGTATTGTTGTTTTGTGTTATTGTGTTGTTGTATTGTGTTGTTGTGTTGTTGTATTGTGTTATTGTGTTGTTGTATTGTGTTGTTGTGTTGTTGTATTGTGTTGTTGTAACAGACTTGCTCAGTTGAGGGAAGAGAGAGAACACATGTTATAACAGTTTCACACCAACCTTGATCAGAATGAGATTGGGGCAAGGTTAGCCCAAACTACAATCTAATGTCTCTCCTCACATTGTAGGGGCACAGCTCTGTCTCTACAAGCCTCACCTTTCCAAATCATAATTAGAACTATTGATAAATTATCTAAACCAAATGTAGAATACACTTGGTTTAGATAATTTATCAATAGTTAAAACCAACGTGAAGCACTATAACTTTAATTTAAGACCCTAACTTTTCTCATCACCTGTGGTAATGACAGATTGGCATCTTAGTCTAAATTACTATGCATTTCGTAGTGTGCAGACCTCCACGATCAACCTGATATCCCAAATAAACCATTTTGGATAAGCCTAAATCAATTACGGGCACGGTTGACCCCCCCTCCTTTCACAGCACTCATTCTTCCTTTCCTTGTGTTTCCTCATGTTCTTCATCAGATAGTCCTTTTTAATGGCACGTGTTCAAAGTGGATGGCCCTTGATAATGTCTCTCATCTGAGCCGCCGCTGTCCTTTACAGTCCATTATGTCTCCGCTGTCCTTTACAGTCCATTATGTCTCCGCTGTCCTTTACAGTCCATTATGTCTCCGCTGTCCTTTACAGTCCATTATGTCTCCGCTGTCCTTTACAGTCCATTATGTCTCCGCTGTCCTTTACAGTCCATTGTCTCCGCTGTCCTTTACAGTCCATTATGTCTCCGCTGTCCTTTACAGTCCATTATGTCTCCGCTGTCCTTTACAGTCCATTATGTCTCTGCTGTCCTTTACAGTCCATTATGTCTCCGCTGTACTTTACAGTCCATTATGTCTCCGCTGTCCTTTACAGTCCATTATGTCTTTGTCCATTTTCCTACCAGTACACCAGCATGAGAGTAGTTTGGACTGGGTCTCTCTCCATGCTCACTCCACATGGACTCATGTCACACTCCTGAGAGAAAAGCAGTTGATAGCTTCTGGATGCTGTGTACAGGTTGTCGGCTCGGACTCTGGTCTCACGGGAGAAGTGGTGAAGGCCCATACAGAACCCCATTTTCAGCCGGTTAGAGGGGGTGTTGAGGTTCACACTGTTCTCAGCCCAAATTATCTTCCATGCATCTAGATACCATCTGTGGTCACCTTTGTGTGCGAGTGAGTGTGTAAGTGAGTGAGTGAGTGAGAGAGAGTCAGAGAGAGAGAGAATGATGACAGAGAGAGAGAGAGAGAATGATGACAGAGAGAGAGAGAGAGAGAGAGAGAGAGAGAGAGAGAGAGAGAGAGAGAGAGAGAGAGAGAGAGAGAGAGAGAGAGAGAGAGAGGATGATGACAGAGAGAGAGAGAGAGAGAGAGAGAGAGAGAGAGAGAGAGAGAGAGAGAGAGAGGATGATGACAGAGAGAGAGAGAGAGAGAGAGAGAGAGAGAGAGAGAGAGAGATGACAGAGAGAGAGACAACAGTTTAGTTTATGGGGATGGTTTTGTGAGTGTTGAAACCCCCCCCCCCCCCCCCCCCCAGACTGGCTTATACCACCCTATCATCTTGGCGATCTCACTGCAGAGTTACAGGTCAGGGAGTCAGAGGGCTAATCCTGAGGGAGAAATCCCCACCATCCAGCAGACCCAATCTGGTGAGATTTGTTATTGAAGCAGGACAAAAACAAACGAAACAGGAATACACATCTATCACTCGAGGTGGGAGAAAACTACCAATCCATTTGGAGTAACTGTCAAGCATTACTAACATCTCTTTATATATCTGTAACGTGTGTGCTAGGACTCGGGAAGCAAGTTCAGCGAGTGCATCATTTATTAAACAGATGAACAAAACAGGAAACACGTACAGACAGGAAACAGAAACAACGACGCCTGGGAAAGCAACCAAAGGGAGTGACAGATATAGGGAAGGTAATCAGGGAAGTGATGGAGTCCAGGTGAGTCTGATGACGCGCAGGTGCGCGTAACGATGGTGACAGGTGTGCGCCATAACGAGCAGCCTGGTGACCTAGAGGACGGAGAGGGAGCACACGTGACAGTACCGCAGAAACCTGACGAAGCGGCTGAGGCGTGAGAGCCGGCTGAGACCTCCCCAGTTGCCCCGGTCGAGGCACGGGAAACCTGTTCACCAGCTGAGGCATGGCAGCCTGTCGAGCCATAGGAGCCTGTCGAGCCAGCTGAGGCAGGGGAACCTGACAAACCGGCTGAGGCCTCCCAGGTAGCTCCGGTTCGGACACCCGGACTCATCATCACCTCCAACACAAAAAATTAAAAACCACCCCTGATGCTTCCCTTTGGTGAGGTGTTATTCTGTAACGTGTGGACTGGGAATCCTGATGCTTCCCTTTGGTGAGGTGTTATTCTGTAACGTGTGGACTGGGAATCCTGATGCTTCCCTTTGGTGAGGTGTTATTCTGTAACGTGTGGACTGGGAATCCTGATGCTTCCCTTTGGTGAGGTGTTATTCTGTAACGTGTGGACTGGGAATCCTGATGCTTCCCTTTGGTGAGGTGTTATTCTGTAACGTGTGGACTGGGAATCGGGAAGCAAGTTCAGGGAGTGAATAATTTATTAAACAAATGAACAAAACAAGAAACACGAACAACGCACAGACAGGAAACTGGAACAGAAACAATGACGCCTGGGGAAGGAACCAAAGGGAGTGACGTATATAGGGAAGGTAATCAGGAAGGTGATGGAGTCCAGGTGAGTCTGATGACGCGCAGGTGCGCGTAACGATGGTGACAGGTGTGCGCCATAACGAGCAGCCTGGTGACCTAGAGGCCAGAGAGGGAGCACATGCATCCAAAAAAAACATCAACACTGTCTGTTAAAAATAAACAAATTAGAATAAATCGAATTATCTCCTGATAACTCCATAAGGAAATAATTGTATCCCATCAGGTAATGGGCTCCCGAGTGGCACAGAGTATCCCATAAGGTAATGGGCTCCCGAGTGGCACAGAGTATCCCATCAGGTAATGAGTGGCACAGAGTATCCCATAAGGTAATGGGCTCCCGAGTGGCACAGAGTATCCCATCAGGTAATGAGTGGCACAGAGTATCCCATAAGGTAATAGGCTCCCGAGTGGCACAGAGTATCCCATAAGGTAATGGGCTCCCGAGTGGCACAGAGTATCCCATAAGGTAATGGGCTCCCGAGTGGCACAGAGTATCCCATAAGGTAATGGGCTCCCGAGTGGCACAGAGTATCCCATAAGGTAATGGGCTCCCGAGTGGCACAGAGTATCCCATAAGGTAATGGGCTCCCGAGTGGCACAGAGTATCCCATCAGGTAATGAGTGGCACAGAGTATCCCATAAGGTAATGGGCTCCCGAGTGGCACAGAGTATCCCATAAGGTAATGGGCTCCCGAGTGGCACAGAGTATCCCATAAGGTAATGGGCTCCCGAGTGGCACAGAGTATCCCATAAGGTAATGGGCTCCCGAGTGGCACACAGTATCCCATAAGGTAATGGGCTCCCGAGTGGCACAGAGTATCCCATAAGGTAATGGGCTCCCGAGTGGCACAGAGTATCCCATAAGGTAATGGGCTCCCGAGTGGCACAGAGTATCCCATAAGGTAATGGGCTCCCGAGTGGCACAGAGTATCCCATAAGGTAATGGGCTCCCGAGTGGCACAGAGTATCCCATAAGGTAATGGGCTCCCGAGTGGCACAGAGTATCCCATAAGGTAATGGGCTTCCGAGTGGCACAGAGGTCTAAGGCACTGCATCTCCATGCAAAATGCGTCACTACAGTCCCTGGTTTGAATCCAGGCAGTATCACATCCGGCTGTGATTGGGAGTCCCATAGGGCTCCGCACAATTGTCCCAGCGTCGTCCGGGTTTGGCAGGGGTAGGCCGTCGTTGTAAATAAGAACAAATTCTTAACTGACTTGCCTAGTTAAATAAAGGTTAAATAAAATTAAATATAAATTAAATGGTTAAATAGACTAGAGACAGCTCTCTCTGTCCTTCTCGTGGTCTGAATCACACACAGGACTATTGATAAATTATCAAATAGAAAACATATAATAATAATATAAATATAAAACCATGTCTGCTGTCTTTCTAGTGAGGGTGATCAGCCCTATTAATGTCAGTCAGCCCTAGTAAGGTCAGTCAGCCCTAGTAAGGTCAGTCAGCCCTATTAAGGTCAGTCAGCCCTAGTAAGATCAGTCAGCCCTAGTAAGGTCAGTCAGCCCTATTAAGGTCAGTCAGCCCTAGTAAGGTCAGTCAGCCCTATTAAGGTCAGTCAGACCTATTAAGGTCAGGTCAGTCAGCCCTAGTAAGGTCAGGTCAGTCAGCCCTAGTAAGGTCAGTCAGCCCTAGTAAGGTCAGTCAGCCCTATTAAGGTCAGTCAGCCCTATTAAGGTCAGTCAGCCCTAGTAAGGTCAGTCAGCCCTAGTAAGGTCAGTCAGCCCTATTAAGGTCAGTCAGACCTAGTAAGGTCAGTCAGCCCTAGTAAGGTCAGTCAGCCATATTAAGGTCAGTCAGCCCTATTAAGGTCAGGTCAGTCAGCCCTATTAAGGTCAGTCAGACCTAGTAAGGTCAGTCAGCCCTAGTAAGGTCAGTCAGACCTAGTAAGGTCAGTCAGCCCTAGTAAGGTCAGTCAGCCCTATTAAGGTCAGTCAGCCCTATTAATGTCAGTCAGCCCTAGTAAGGTCAGTCAGCCCTATTAAGGTCAGTCAGACCTAGTAAGGTCAGTCAGCCCTAGTAAGGTCAGTCAGCCCTATTAAGGTCAGTCAGACCTATTAAGGTCAGTCAGCCCTATTAAGTGAGTGTTTGTTTTCCTGTACCTCAGACATTATTTAAAGATATTTCAAACATTTTGTGTATCAGGTTTACATTGGGTTTTTCAGTACATTTCTTCTAATCAAGAGAATTTGCATGTGCGCAACCAAAACTCTGACAATACAAGCTTTCATTTGTGTACAACATCCTTTCTAACCCGTGAAGAACCCACTAAAACCAAATGAAAAGACCCCACACTTCTAAATCAAACAGTATTAACCACTAAAAAATATGAATTAATAGGTGAGTTGTGTGTGGATGCTTGTGTGTATGTAGCAAAACTCATAGGGTAAACACATACAAAATGGCCAGGCCTTGCTTAATTTGGGAGCTCCCTAAACAGCTGGATCCAGGCACTTTTAACTGCTTTCCTAAGGCACCTGCCTCAGGAAGCCTTTCAAAGGGAGAGATAAAGAATTATTGATAAACATGGAATAAAACCTGGGACCGGACATTCCATCAGTCCTGTAAAATAGAAAATAAACATGTCATTAGATTTCACTATGCTACATTTTTAATCAGACCCCAAAATTCTTAATCATTGATCGAGTTTACTGCATCTTGGGCAGGAAGTCTCAATAAACCCATACGTGTACAGAATTATACTTCAGACACATTTACAGTTGAAGTCGGAAGTTTAAATACACTTTAGCCAAATACATTTAAATTCAGTTTTTCACAATTCCTGAAATTTTATCCCAGTAAAAATTCCCTGTCTTAGGTCAGTTAGGATCACTGCTTTATTTTAAGAATGTGAAATGTCAGAATAATAGTAGAGAGAATGATTTATTTCAGGTTTTATTTCTTTCATCACATTCCCAGTGGGTCAGAAGTTTACATATACTCAATTAGTATTTGGTAGCATTGCCTTTAAATTGTTTAACTTAGGTCAAATGTTTCGGGTAGCCTTCCATAAGCATCCCACAATAAGTTGGGTGAATTTTGGCCCATTCCTCCTGACAGAGCTGATGTACCTGAGTCAGGTTTGCAGGCCTCCTTGCTCGCACACGCTTTTTCAGTTCTGCCCACACATTTTCTATAGGATTGAGTCGGGGCTTTGTGATGGCCACTCCAATACCTTGACTTTGTTGTCCTTAAGCCATTTTGCCACAACTTTGGAAGTATGCTTGGGGTCGTTGTCCATTTGGAAGACCCATTTGCGACCAAGCTTTAACTTCCTGACTGATGTCTTGAGATGTTGTTTCAATATATCCACATAATTTTACAAATATTATGTTACTTTACCTCTAGTAACCCATTATACAAATATTATGTTACTTTACCTCTAGTAACCCATTATACAAATATTATGTTACTTTACCCCTAGAAACCCATTATACAAATATTATGTTACTTTACCCCTAGTAACCCATTATACAAATATTATGTTACTTCTAGATTTTAGTTATATAATCTATGGTTCCAATAGCATCTGTAGTTATATCATCTATAGTCCCTCAGCAACTATAGTCCCTATAGTTATATCATCTATAGTCCCTATAGTTATATCATCTATAGTCCCTATAGTTATATAATCTATAGTCCCTATAGTTATATAATCTATAGTCCTTATAGTTATATCATCTATAGTCCCTATAGTTATACCATCTATAGTCCCTCAGCATCCATAGTCCCCATAGTTATATCATCTATAGTCCCTATAGTTATATCATCTATAGTCCCTACAGCATCTATAGTCCCTATAGTTATATAATATATAGTCCCTATAGTTATATAATCTATAGTCCCTATAGTTATATCATCTATAGTCCCTATAGTTATATCATCTATACTCCCTATAGTTATATCATCTATAGTCCCTATAGTTATATCATCTATAGTCCCTATAGTTATATCATCTATAGTCCCTATAGTTATATCATCTATAGTCCCTATAGTTATATCATCTATAGTCCCTATAGTTATATCATCTATAGTCCCTATAGTTATATCATCTATAGTCCCTATAGTTATATCATCTATAGTCCCTATAGTTATATCATCTATAGTCCCTATAGTTATATCATCTATAGTCCCTATAGTTATATCATCTATAGTCCCTATAGTTATATCATCTATAGTCCCTACAGCATCTATAGTCCCTATAGTTATATAATCTATAGTCCCTACAGCATCTATAGTCCCTATAGTTATATAATCTATAGTCCCTATAGTTATATCATCTATAGTCCCTATAGTTATATCATCTATAGTCCCTATAGTTATATCATCTATAGTCCCTCTAGTTATATCATCTATAGACCCTATAGTTATATCATCTATAGTCCCTATAGTTATATCATCTATAGTCCCTATAGTTATATCATCTATAGTCCCTACAGCATCTATAGTCCCTATAGTTATATAATCTATAGTCCCTACAGCATCTATAGTCCCTATAGTTATATAATCTATAGTCCCTATAGTTATATCATCTATAGTCCCTATAGTTATATCATCTATAGTCCCTCAGCATCTATAGTCCCTATAGTTATATCATCTATAGACCCTATAGTTATATCATCTATAGTCCCTACAGCATCTATAGTCCCTATAGTTATATAATCTATAGTCCCTATAGTTATATCATCTATAGTCCCTCAGCATCCATAGTCCCCATAGTTATATCATCTATAGTCCCTATAGTTATATCATCTATAGTTCCTATAGTTATATCATCTATAGTCCCTCAGCATCTATAGTCTCTATAGTTATATCATCTATAGTCCCTATAGTTATATCATCTATAGTCCCTATAGTTATATCATCTATAGTCCCTCTAGTTATATCATCTATAGACCCTATAGTTATATCATCTATAGTCCCTACAGCATCTATAGTCCCTATAGTTATATCATCTATAGTCCCTCTAGTTATATCATCTATAGACCCTATAGTTATATCATCTATAGTCCCTCAGCATCTATAGTCCCTATAGTTATATCATCTATAGTCCCTCAGCATCTATACTCCCTATAGTTATATCATCTATAGTCCCTATAGTTATATCATCTATAGTCCCTATAGTTATATCATCTATAGTCCCTATAGTTATATCATCTATAGTCCCTATAGTTATATCATCTATAGTCCCCATAGTTATATCATCTATAGTCCCTATAGTTATATCATCTATAGTCCCTCTAGTTATATCATCTATAGACCCTATAGTTATATCATCTATAGTCCCTACAGCATCTATAGTCCCTATAGTTATATCATCTATAGTCCCTCTAGTTATATCATCTATAGACCCTATAGTTATATCATCTATAGTCCCTCAGCATCTATAGTCCCTATAGTTATATCATCTATAGTCCCTCAGCATCTATACTCCCTATAGTTATATCATCTATAGTCCCTATAGTTATATCATCTATAGTCCCTATAGTTATATCATCTATAGTCCCTATAGTTATATCATCTATAGTCCCTATAGTTATATCATCTATAGTCCCCATAGTTATATCATCTATAGTCCCTATAGTTATATCATCTATAGTCCCTATATATAACTATAGGGACTAGTCTTAACTGACTTGCCTAGTTAAAGGTTAAATAAAGAAAAATACATCTTGATTATACATGCAACAGATGCCACCATGTTAGGAAAGTAGTTGACATGTTTGGGCAAAAAGCATTATTTTGATATGTAATACAGTACCTGCAGTTTACATGTATGTATCTGTAGCCTTGGATGCCAGGCTTAGTCAATGAACCAGATGTGGAAGGATGGCTCCGCGAGACGAATGCAACGGTCTTACAAGTACCTGTATACTAAACTAAACTCACTGTGGATTTGATCCTGTTAGGTGACTGACTGCCTACAGGATGTTACCCGCTGAGGTGTGCTGGCTGCCTGGTTCAGGATGTTACCCACTGAGGTGTGCTGGCTGCCTGGTTCAGGATGTTACCCACTGAGGTGTACTGACTGACTGACTTCAGGATGTTACCCACTGAGGTGTGCTGACTGACTTCAGGATGTTACCCACTGAGGTGTGCTGACTGACTTCAGGATGTTACCCACTGAGGTGTGCTGGCTGCCTGGTTCAGGATGTTACCCACTGAGGTGTGCTGGCTGCCTGGTTCAGGATGTTACCCACTGAGGTGTACTGACTGACTGACTTCAGGATGTTACCCACTGAGGTGTGCTGACTGCCTGGTTCAGGATGTTACCCACTGAGGTGTGCTGACTGCCTTCAGGATGTTACTCACTGAGGTGTGCTGACTGCCTGGTTCAGGATGTTACCCACTGAGGTGTGCTGACTGCCTTCAGGATGTTACCCACTGAGGTGTGCTGACTGCCTGGTTCAGGATGTTACCCGCTGAGGTGTGCTGACTGACTGCCTGGTTCAGGATGTTACCCACTGAGGTGTCCTGACTGACTGGTTCAGGATGTTACCCACTGAGGTGTGCTGACTGACTGCCTTCAGGATGTTACCCACTGAGGTGTGCTGACTGTCTGGTTCAGGATGTTACCCACTGAGGTGTACTGACTGACTGGTTCAGGATGTTACCCACTGAGGTGTGCTGACTGACTGGTTCAGGATGTTACCCACTGAGGTGTGCTGACTGCCTGGTTCAGGATGTTACCCACTGAGGTGTGCTGACTGACTGCCTTCAGGATGTTACCCACTGAGGTGTGCTGACTGCCTTCAGGATGTTACCCACTGAGGTGTGCTGACTGCCTGGTTCAGGATGTTACCCACTGAGGTGTGCTGACTGACTTCAGGATGTTACCCACTGAGGTGTGCTGACTGACTTCAGGATGTTACCCACTGAGGTGTGCTGACTGACTGCCTGGTTCAGGATGTTACCCACTGAGGTGTGCTGACTGCCTTCAGGATGTTACCCACTGAGGTGTGCTGACTGCCTTCAGGATGTTACCCACTGAGGTGTGCTGACTGCCTTCAGGATGTTACCCACTGAGGTGTGCTGACTGCCTTCAGGATGTTACCCACTGAGGTGTGCTGACTGCCTTCAGGATGTTACCCACTGAGGTGTACTGACTGCCTGGTTCAGGATGTTACCCACTGAGGTGTGCTGACTGCCTTCAGGATGTTACCCACTGAGGTGTGCTGACTGCCTGGTTCAGGATGTTACCCACTGAGGTGTGCTGACTGACTGCCTGGTTCAGGATGTTATCCACTGAGGTGTGCTGCCTGCCTTCAGGATGTTACCCACTGAGGTGTGCTGCCTGCCTTCAGGATGTTACCCACTGAGGTGTGCTGACTGACTGCCTGGTTCAGGATGTTACCCACTGAGGTGACTGACTGCCTTCAGGATGTTACCCACTGAGGTGTACTGACTGACTGGTTCAGGATGTTACCCACTGAGGTGTACTGACTGACTGGTTCAGGATGTTACCCACTGAGGTGTGCTGACTGACTGGTTCATGATGTTACCCACTGAGGTGTGCTGACTGACTGGTTCAGGATGTTACCACTGAGGTGTGCTGACTGACTGGTTCAGGATGTTACCACTGAGGTGTGCTGACTGCCTGCCTTCAGGATGTTACCCACTGAGGTGTGCTGACTGACTGGTTCATGATGTTACCCACTGAGGTGTGCTGACTGACTGCCTTCAGGATGTTACCCACTGAGGTGTGCTGACTGCCTGGTTCAGGATGTTACCCACTGAGGTGTGCTGACTGCCTGGTTCAGGATGTTACCCACTGAGGTGTGCTGACTGCCTGGTTCAGGATGTTACCCACTGAGGTGTGCTGACTGCCTGGTTCAGGATGTTACCCACTGAGGTGTGCACTGAGGTGTGCTGACTGACTGGTTCAGGATGTTACCCAATGAGGTGACTGACTGGTTCAGGATGTTACCCACTGAGGTGTGCTGACTGACTGCTTTCGGGATGTTACCCACTGAGGTGTGCTGACTGACTGCCTTCAGGATGTTACCCACTGAGGTGTGCTGACTGCCTTCAGGATGTTACCCGCTGAGGTGTGCTGACTGCCTGGTTCAGGATGTTACCCACTGAGGTGTGCTGACTGACTGGTTCAGGATGTTACCCACTGAGGTGTGCTGACTGACTGGTTCATGATGTTACCCACTGAGGTGTGCTGACTGACTGGTTCAGGATGTTACCACTGAGGTGTGCTGACTGACTGGTTCAGGATGTTACCACTGAGGTGTGCTGACTGCCTGGTTCAGGATGTTACCCACTGAGGTGTGCTGACTGACTGGTTCAGGATGTTACCCACTGAGGTGTGCTGACTGCCTGGTTCAGGATGTTACCCACTGAGGTGTGCTGACTGCCTGGTTCAGGATGTTACCCACTGAGGTGTGCTGACTGCCTGGTTCAGGATGTTACCCACTGAGGTGTGCTGACTGCCTGGTTCATGATGTTACCCACTGAGGTGTGCTGACTGCCTGGTTCAGGTTGTTACCCACTGAGGTGTGCACTGAGGTGTGCTGACTGACTGGTTCAGGATGTTACCCACTGAGGTGACTGACTGGTTCAGGATGTTACCCACTGAGGTGTGCTGACTGACTGCCTTCAGGATGTTACCCACTGAGGTGCACTGACTGACTGGTTCAGGATGTTACCCACTGAGGTGTACTGACTGACTGGTTCAGGATGTTACCCACTGAGGTGTGCTGACTGACTGATTCATGATGTTACCCACTGAGGTGTGCTGACTGACTGGTTCAGGATGTTACCACTGAGGTGTGCTGACTGACTGGTTCAGGATGTTACCACTGAGGTGTGCTGACTGCCTGGTTCAGGATGTTACCACTGAGGTGTGCTGACTGCCTGCCTTCAGGATGTTACACACTGAGGTGTGCTGACTGACTGGTTCATGATGTTACCCACTGAGGTGTGCTGACTGACTGCCTTCAGGATGTTACCCACTGAGGTGTGCTGACTGCCTGGTTCAGGATGTTACCCACTGAGGTGTGCTGACTGCCTGGTTCAGGATGTTACCCACTGAGGTGTGCTGACTGCCTGGTTCAGGATGTTACCCACTGAGGTGTGCTGACTGACTGCCTGGTTCAGGATGTTACCCACTGAGGTGTGCTGACTGACTGCCTGGTTCAGGATGTTACCCACTGAGGTGTGCTGACTGCCTGGTTCAGGATGTTACCCACTGAGGTGTGCACTGAGGTGTGCTGACTGACTGGTTCAGGATGTTACCCACTGAGGTGTGCTGACTGACTGCCTTCAGGATGTTACCCACTGAGGTGTGCTGACTGACTGCCTTCAGGATGTTACCCGCTGAGGTGTGCTGACTGCCTGGTTCAGGATGTTACCCACTGAGGTGTGCTGACTGACTTCAGGATGTTACCCACTGAGGTGTGCTGACTGACTGGTTCAGGATGTTACCCACTGAGGTGTGCTGACTGACTTCAGGATGTTACCCACTGAGGTGTGCTGACTGCCTGGTTCAGGATGTTACCCACTGAGGTGTGCTGACTGACTGCCTTCAGGATGTTACCCACTGAGGTGTGCTGACTGCCTTCAGGATGTTACCCACTGAGGTGTGCTGACTGACTGGTTCAGGATGTTACCCACTGAGGTGTACTGACTGCCTGGTTCAGGATGTTACCCACTGAGGTGTGCTGACTGCCTTCAGGATGTTACCCACTGAGGTGTACTGACTGCCTGGTTCAGGATGTTACCTACTGAGGTGTGCTGACTGCCTTCAGGATGTTACCCACTGAGGTGTGCTGACTGCCTGGTTCAGGATGTTACCCACTGAGGTGTGCTGACTGACTGCCTGGTTCAGGATGTTACCCACTGAGGTGTGCTGACTGCCTGGTTCAGGATGTTACCCACTGAGGTGTGCTGACTGCCTGGTTCAGGATGTTACCCACTGAGGTGTGCTGACTGCCTGGTTCAGGATGTTACCCACTGAGGTGTGCACTGAGGTGTGCTGACTGACTGGTTCAGGATGTTACCCACTGAGGTGACTGACTGGTTCAGGATGTTACCCACTGAGGTGTGCTGACTGACTGCTTTCAGGATGTTACCCACTGAGGTGTGCTGACTGCCTTCAGGATGTTACCCGCTGAGGTGTGCTGACTGCCTGGTTCAGGATGTTACCCACTGAGGTGTGCTGACTGCCTGGTTCAGGATGTTACCCACTGAGGTGTGCTGACTGCCTGGTTCAGGATGTTACCCACTGAGGTGTGCTGACTGCCTGGTTCAGGATGTTACCCACTGAGGTGTGCACTGAGGTGTGCTGACTGACTGGTTCAGGATGTTACCCACTGAGGTGACTGACTGGTTCAGGATGTTACCCACTGAGGTGTGCTGACTGACTGCTTTCAGGATGTTACCCACTGAGGTGTGCTGACTGCCTTCAGGATGTTACCCGCTGAGGTGTGCTGACTGCCTGGTTCAGGATGTTACCCACTGAGGTGTGCTGACTGACTGGTTCAGGATGTTACCCACTGAGGTGTGCTGACTGACTGGTTCATGATGTTACCCACTGAGGTGTGCTGACTGGCTGGTTCAGGATGTTACCACTGAGGTGTGCTGACTGACTGGTTCAGGATGTTACCACTGAGGTGTGCTGACTGCCTGGTTCAGGATGTTACCCACTGAGGTGTGCTGACTGACTGGTTCAGGATGTTACCACTGAGGTGTGCTGACTGCCTGGTTCAGGATGTTACCCACTGAGGTGTGCTGACTGACTGGTTCAGGATGTTACCCACTGAGGTGTGCTGACTGCCTGGTTCAGGATGTTACCCACTGAGGTGTGCTGACTGACTGCCTTCAGGATGTTACCCACTGAGGTGTGCTGACTGACTGCCTGGTTCAGGATGTTACCCACTGAGGTGTGCTGACTGACTGGTTCAGGATGTTACCCACTGAGGTGTGCACTGAGGTGTGCTGACTGACTGGTTCAGGATGTTACCCACTGAGGTGACTGACTGGTTCAGGATGTTACCCACTGAGGTGTGCTGACTGACTGCCTTCAGGATGTTACCCACTGAGGTGTGCTGACTGCCTTCAGGATGTTACCCACTGAGGTGTACTGACTGCCTGGTTCAGGATGTTACCCGCTGAGGTGTGCTGACTGCCTGGTTCAGGATGTTACCCACTGAGGTGTGCTGACTGACTGCCTGTTACCCACTGAGGTGTGCTGACTGCCTGGTTCAGGATGTTACCCACTGAGGTGTGCTGACTGCCTGGTTCAGGATGTTACCCACTGAGGTGTGCTGACTGACTGGTTCAGGATGTTACCCACTGAGGTGACTGACTGGTTCAGGATGTTACCCACTGAGGTGTGCTGACTGACTGCTTTCAGGATGTTACCCACTGAGGTGTGCTGACTGCCTTCAGGATGTTACCCGCTGAGGTGTGCTGACTGCCTGGTTCAGGATGTTACCCACTGAGGTGTGCTGACTGCCTGGTTCAGGATGTTACCCACTGAGGTGTGCTGACTGCCTGGTTCAGGATGTTACCCACTGAGGTGTGCTGACTGCCTGGTTCAGGATGTTACCCACTGAGGTGTGCTGACTGCCTGGTTCAGGATGTTACCCACTGAGGTGTGCACTGAGGTGTGCTGACTGACTGGTTCAGGATGTTACCCACTGAGGTGACTGACTGGTTCAGGATGTTACCCACTGAGGTGTGCTGACTGACTGCTTTCAGGATGTTACCCACTGAGGTGTGCTGACTGCCTTCAGGATGTTACCCGCTGAGGTGTGCTGACTGCCTGGTTCAGGATGTTACCCACTGAGGTGTGCTGACTGACTGGTTCAGGATGTTACCCACTGAGGTGTGCTGACTGACTGGTTCATGATGTTACCCACTGAGGTGTGCTGACTGGCTGGTTCAGGATGTTACCACTGAGGTGTGCTGACTGACTGGTTCAGGATGTTACCACTGAGGTGTGCTGACTGCCTGGTTCAGGATGTTACCCACTGAGGTGTGCTGACTGACTGGTTCAGGATGTTACCACTGAGGTGTGCTGACTGACTGGTTCAGGATGTTACCCACTGAGGTGTGCTGACTGCCTGGTTCAGGATGTTACCCACTGAGGTGTGCTGACTGCCTGGTTCAGGATGTTACCCACTGAGGTGTGCTGACTGACTGCCTTCAGGATGTTACCCACTGAGGTGTGCTGACTGACTGCCTGGTTCAGGATGTTACCCACTGAGGTGTGCTGACTGACTGGTTCAGGATGTTACCCACTGAGGTGTGCACTGAGGTGTGCTGACTGACTGGTTCAGGATGTTACCCACTGAGGTGACTGACTGGTTCAGGATGTTACCCACTGAGGTGTGCTGACTGACTGCCTTCAGGATGTTACCCACTGAGGTGTGCTGACTGCCTTCAGGATGTTACCCACTGAGGTGTACTGACTGCCTGGTTCAGGATGTTACCCGCTGAGGTGTGCTGACTGCCTGGTTCAGGATGTTACCCACTGAGGTGTGCTGACTGCCTGGTTCAGGATGTTACCCACTGAGGTGTGCTGACTGCCTGCCTGTTACCCACTGAGGTGTGCTGACTGACTGCCTGTTACCCACTGAGGTGTGCTGACTGACTGCCTGTTACCCACTGAGGTGTGCTGACTGACTGCCTGTTACCCACTGAGGTGTGCTGACTGACTGCCTGTTACCCACTGAGGTGCGCTGACTGCCTGTTACCCACTGAGGTGTGCTGACTGACTGCCTGTTACCCACTGAGGTGTGCTGACTGACTGCCTGTTACCCACTGAGGTGTGCTGACTGACTGCCTGTTACCCACTGAGGTGTGCTGACTGACTGCCTGTTACCCACTGAGGTGTGCTGACTGACTGTCTGTTACCCACTGAGGTGTGCTGACTGACTGCCTGTTACCCACTGAGGTGTGCTGACTGACTGCCTGTTACCCACTGAGGTGTGCTGACTGACTGCCTGTTACCCACTGAGGTGTGCTGACTGACTGCCTGTTACCCACTGAGGTGTGCTGACTGACTGCCTGTTACCCACTGAGGTGTGCTGACTGACTGCCTGTTACCCACTGAGGTGTGCTGACTGACTGCCTGTTACCCACTGAGGTGTGCTGACTGACTGCCTGTTACCCACTGAGGTGTGCTGACTGACTGCCTGTTACCCACTGAGGTGTGCTGACTGACTGCCTGTTACCCACTGAGGTGTGCTGACTGACTGCCTGTTACCCACTGAGGTGTGCTGACTGACTGCCTGTTACCCACTGAGGTGTGCTGACTGACTGGTTCAGGATGTTACCCACTGAGGTGTGCTGACTGCCTGGTTCAGGATGTTACCCACTGAGGTGTGCTGACTGCCTGGTTCAGGATGTTACCCACTGAGGTGTGCTGCCTGCCTTCAGGATGTTACCCACTGAGGTGTGCTGACTGACTGCCTTCAGGATGTTACCCACTGAGGTGTGCTGACTGACTGCCTGTTACCCACTGAGGTGTGCTGACTGACTGCCTGGTTCAGGATGTTATCCACTGAGGTGTGCTGCCTGCCTTCAGGATGTTACCCACTGAGGTGTGCTGACTGACTGCCTTCAGGATGTTACCCACTGAGGTGTGCTGACTGACTGCCTGTTACCCACTGAGGTGTGCTGACTGACTGCCTGGTTCAGGATGTTATCCACTGAGGTGTGCTGCCTGCCTTCAGGATGTTACCCACTGAGGTGTGCTGACTGACTGCCTTCAGGATGTTACCCACTGAGGTGTGCTGCCTGACTGCCTGTTACCCACTGAGTTGTGCTGACTGCCTGCCTTCAGGATGTTACCCACTGAGGTGTGCTGACTGACTGCCTGTTACCCACTGAGGTGTGCTGACTGCCTGCCTTCAGGATGTTACCCACTGAGGTGTGCTGACTGACTGCCTGGTTCAGGATGTTACCTACTGAGGTGTGCTGACTGCCTTCAGGATGTTACCCACTGAGGTGTGCTGACTGCCTGGTTCAGGATGTTACCCACTGAGGTGTGCTGACTGACTGCCTGGTTCAGGATGTTACCCACTGAGGTGTGCTGACTGCCTGGTTCAGGATGTTACCCACTGAGGTGTGCTGACTGCCTGGTTCAGGATGTTACCCACTGAGGTGTGCACTGAGGTGTGCTGACTGACTGGTTCAGGATGTTACCCACTGAGGTGACTGACTGGTTCAGGATGTTACCCACTGAGGTGTGCTGACTGACTGCTTTCAGGATGTTACCCACTGAGGTGTGCTGACTGCCTTCAGGATGTTACCCGCTGAGGTGTGCTGACTGCCTGGTTCAGGATGTTACCCACTGAGGTGTGCTGACTGACTGGTTCAGGATGTTACCCACTGAGGTATGCTGACTGCCTGGTTCAGGATGTTACCCACTGAGGTGTGCTGACTGACTGGTTCAGGATGTTACCCACTGAGGTGTGCTGACTGCCTGGTTCAGGATGTTACCCACTGAGGTGTGCTGAATGACTGGTTCATGATGTTACCCACTGAGGTGTGCTGACTGACTGGTTCAGGATGTTACCACTGAGGTGTGCTGACTGACTGGTTCAGGATGTTACCACTGAGGTGTGCTGACTGCCTGGTTCAGGATGTTACCCACTGAGGTGTGCTGACTGACTGGTTCAGGATGTTACCACTGAGGTGTGCTGACTGACTGGTTCATGATGTTACCCACTGAGGTGTGCTGACTGACTGCCTTCAGGATGTTACCCACTGAGGTGTGCTGACTGCCTGGTTCAGGATGTTACCCACTGAGGTGTGCTGACTGCCTGGTTCAGGATGTTACCCACTGAGGTGTGCTGACTGCCTGGTTCAGGATGTTACCCACTGAGGTGTGCTGACTGCCTGGTTCAGGATGTTACCCACTGAGGTGTGCACTGAGGTGTGCTGACTGACTGGTTCAGGATGTTACCCACTGAGGTGACTGACTGGTTCAGGATGTTACCCACTGAGGTGTGCTGACTGACTGCTTTCAGGATGTTACCCACTGAGGTGTGCTGACTGCCTTCAGGATGTTACCCGCTGAGGTGTGCTGACTGCCTGGTTCAGGATGTTACCCACTGAGGTGTGCTGACTGACTGGTTCAGGATGTTACCCACTGAGGTGTGCTGACTGACTGGTTCATGATGTTACCCACTGAGGTGTGCTGACTGGCTGGTTCAGGATGTTACCACTGAGGTGTGCTGACTGACTGGTTCAGGATGTTACCACTGAGGTGTGCTGACTGCCTGGTTCAGGATGTTACCCACTGAGGTGTGCTGACTGACTGGTTCAGGATGTTACCCACTGAGGTGTGCTGACTGACTGGTTCAGGATGTTACCACTGAGGTGTGCTGACTGCCTGGTTCAGGATGTTACCCACTGAGGTGTGCTGACTGCCTGGTTCAGGATGTTACCCACTGAGGTGTGCTGACTGACTGCCTTCAGGATGTTACCCACTGAGGTGTGCTGACTGACTGCCTGGTTCAGGATGTTACCCACTGAGGTGTGCTGACTGACTGGTTCAGGATGTTACCCACTGAGGTGTGCACTGAGGTGTGCTGACTGACTGGTTCAGGATGTTACCCACTGAGGTGACTGACTGGTTCAGGATGTTACCCACTGAGGTGTGCTGACTGCCTTCAGGATGTTACCCACTGAGGTGTACTGACTGCCTGGTTCAGGATGTTACCCGCTGAGGTGTGCTGACTGCCTGGTTCAGGATGTTACCCACTGAGGTGTGCTGACTGCCTGCCTGTTACCCACTGAGGTGTGCTGACTGCCTGCCTGTTACCCACTGAGGTGTGCTGACTGACTGCCTGTTACCCACTGAGGTGTGCTGACTGACTGCCTGTTACCCACTGAGGTGTGCTGACTGACTGCCTGTTACCCACTGAGGTGTGCTGACTGACTGCCTGTTACCCACTGAGGTGTGCTGACTGACTGCCTGTTACCCACTGAGGTGCGCTGACTGCCTGTTACCCACTGAGGTGTGCTGACTGACTGCCTGTTACCCACTGAGGTGTGCTGACTGACTGCCTGTTACCCACTGAGGTGTGCTGACTGACTGCCTGTTACCTACTGAGGTGTGCTGACTGACTGCCTGTTACCCACTGAGGTGTGCTGACTGACTGCCTGTTACCCACTGAGGTGTGCTGACTGACTGCCTGTTACCCACTGAGGTGTGCTGACTGACTGCCTGTTACCCACTGAGGTGTGCTGACTGACTGCCTGTTACCCACTGAGGTGTGCTGCCTGCCTGCCTGTTACCCACTGAGGTGTGCTGACTGACTGCCTGTTACCCACTGAGGTGTGCTGACTGACTGCCTGTTACCCACTGAGGTGTGCTGACTGACTGCCTGTTACCCACTGAGGTGCGCTGACTGCCTGTTACCCACTGAGGTGTGCTGACTGACTGGTTCAGGATGTTACCCACTGAGGTGTGCTGACTGCCTGGTTCAGGATGTTACCCACTGAGGTGTGCTGACTGCCTGGTTCAGGATGTTACCCACTGAGGTGTGCTGACTGCCTGGTTCAGGATGTTACCCACTGAGGTGTGCTGACTGCCTGGTTCAGGATGTTACCCACTGAGGTGTGCTGACTGCCTGGTTCAGGATGTTACCCACTGAGGTGTGCTGACTGCCTGGTTCAGGATGTTACCCACTGAGGTGTGCTGCCTGCCTTCAGGATGTTACCCACTGAGGTGTGCTGACTGACTGCCTTCAGGATGTTACCCACTGAGGTGTGCTGACTGACTGCCTGGTTCAGGATGTTATCCACTGAGGTGTGCTGCCTGCCTTCAGGATGTTACCCACTGAGGTGTGCTGCCTGACTGCCTGTTACCCACTGAGGTGTGCTGACTGCCTGCCTTCAGGATGTTACCCACTGAGGTGTGCTGACTGACTGCCTGTTACCCACTGAGGTGTGCTGACTGCCTGCCTTCAGGATGTTACCCACTGAGGTGTGCTGACTGACTGCCTGTTACCCACTGAGGTGTGCTGACTGACTGCCTGTTACCCACTGAGGTGTGCTGCCTGCCTTCAGGATGTTTATACCCCAACAAGATGCCTTGTGACCTTGTCATTGCAACAATAGAATATCTATCTGAAGGCACTCACCCGTCTTCCTCTGTTCCAGTACTATTATGTACGAATACATATTTAATACTAATCACTTCCTTGTTATTCAAGGTACTATGCAATTATTTGAGGAAAACAAATGACAAAAGGATCCAGTAACATAAAATATGTATTGGTATTCATCAATAAGCCGATACTGTTGCTCAAACATAGCACATTCATCAGTTGTATGCATTCATTTAAAAATAAAAAATTAAATTAAATTCTCTTCAAAATTTAATTCTCCAGTACTTTTGTATACTTCTCAGCCAGTGGTTCACAAGCCAAAAGTGGTCCCCGAATATTGTGTACTACATCACATATGTGCACCACGTCATTGCTCCCTCTCTCGCTCTGCATCTTGCTGTCACTCAAAATGTCAAGGGGCTGAAGCTGACCGACTAGAACTATTTGCTTGAGGGCTGGCCCATGTGGCGGAAAAAGGGTTAGAAACTAGGGATTTCATGGCTAATTGAGGTAAGACAGTAATTCTGCTCATAGAGATTATGCATGTTTATAAACTGGGTGGTTCAAGCCCTGAATGCTGATTGGCTGACAGCCGTGGTACCACGGACCGTATACCATGGATATGACAAAAACATTTATTTTTTCACTGCTCTAATTACATTGGTAACCAGTTTATAATAGCAATAAGGCACCTCTGGATTTGTGGTATATTGCCAATCCACATTGGGTTGTGGCTTAAGAACAGCCCTTAGCTGTGGTGTATATAGGCCACGTGCCAACATCCCCTCGAGCCTTATTGATTAAACTACACAGACACATCCAGCCCAAAGCGGGAGGTAAAAAACAAACAAACACACCCAGGATGTCTTTAAGTGTCATTTACAACTTGAGCAATTTGACTCACTTTCTGGAGCCAATTTCTTCAAGCATACATCATACAGACATTGATATCCACAGCAATCCTGTCTTTTCACAATGTCAAGAGCGAGGTTCACTTTCAAGCAACGACTACAAATAACGTGGACCCCCCTCATCACACTAGTACCACGTTTAATTTGAAGCAATGAAATATCATTCTGAATCAGTAAAAATTAAATGAAAAACGCCATAACTGAAATCAATGAATATACAGCGAAGAGAGATGAATCAAAAGATTTATTTTGAGATTTGCTTTTTTTAGCTAGCAGAAATAAAATATTTGATTTTGAAATGAAAAACAAATATTTATAATCGTAAGGCTAAATGAAGATATGTAGTCGGTCTCATCTAGTGTGAGAAACAAAACTATATGAAGGTAAAGGAATTAAAACAGAGAGAAATGCTTCCTGTAACAGAGAAGACAGAAGAGCACAAGAGGTTAAAGAGCTGAAGACAAGAGAGCACTGAGGCTGGCTCAGTGCCAAAATGGCACCCTATTCCCTATTTAGGGCACTACTTTAGATCAGGGTCTATATGTCTCTGGCACACTACTTTAGATCAGGGTCTATATGTCTCTGGGACACTACTTTAGATCAGGGTCTACATGTCTCTGGGACACTACTTTAGATCAGGGTCTACATGTCTCTGGGACACTACTTTAGATCAGGGTCTACATGTCTCTGGGACACTACTTTAGATCAGGGTCTACATGTCTCTGGGACACTACTTTAGATCAGGGTCTATATGTCTCTGGGACACTACTTTAGATCAGGGTCTACATGTCTCTGGGACACTACTTTAGATCAGGGTCTACATGTCTCTGGGACACTACTTTAGATCAGGGTCTACATGTCTCTGGGACACTACTTTAGATCAGGGTCTACATGTCTCTGGGACACTACTTTAGATCAGGGTCTATATGTCTCTGGGACACTACTTTAGATCAGGGTCTACATGTCTCTGGGACACTACTTTAGATCAGGGTCTACATGTCTCTGGGACACTACTTTAGATCAGGGTCTACATGTCTCTGGGACACTACTTTAGATCAGGGTCTACATGTCTCTGGGACACTACTTTAGATCAGGGTCTATATGTCTCTGGGACACTACTTTAGATCAGGGTCTACATGTCTCTGGGACACTACTTTAGATCAGGGTCTACATGTCTCTGGGACACTACTTTATATCAGGGTCTATATGTCTCTGGGACACTACTTTAGATCAGGGTCTACATGTCTCTGGGACACTACTTTATATCAGGGTCTACATGTCTCTGGGACACTACTTTAGATCAGGGTCTATATGTCTCTGGGACACTACTTTAGATCAGGGTCTACATGTCTCTGGGACACTACTTTAGATCAGGGTCTACATGTCTCTGGGACACTACTTTAGATCAGGGTCTATATGTCTCTGGGACACTACTTTATATCAGGGTCTACATGTCTCTGGGACACTACTTTAGATCAGGGTCTACATGTCTCTGGGACACTACTTTAGATCAGGGTCTACATGTCTCTGGGACACTACTTTAGATCAGGGTCTACATGTCTCTGGGACACTACTTTAGATCAGGGTCTACATGTCTCTGGGACACTACTTTAGATCAGGGTCTATATGTCTCTGGGACACTAATTTAGATCAGGGTCTACATGTCTCTGGGACACTACTTTAGATCAGGGTCTACATGTCTCTGGGACACTACTTTAGATCAGGGTCTACATGTCTCTGGGACACTACTTTAGATCAGGGTCTACATGTCTCTGGGACACTACTTTAGATCAGGGTCTATATGTCTCTGGGACACTAATTTAGATCAGGGTCTACATGTCTCTGGGACACTACTTTAGATCAGGGTCTACATGTCTCTGGGACACTACTTTAGATCAGGGTCTACATGTCTCTGGGACACTACTTTAGATCAGGGTCTATATGTCTCTGGGACACTACTTTATATCAGGGTCTACATGTCTCTGGGACACTACTTTAGATCAGGGTCTACATGTCTCTGGGACACTACTTTAGATCAGGGTCTATATGTCTCTGGTTTAAAACTCTTCAGTGCCTATGGGGCTCTGGTTAAAAGTAGTACACTATATAGGGAATAGGGCTCTGGTCTAAAGTAGTACACTATATAGGGAATAGGGCTCTGGTTAAAAGTAGTACACTATTAGGGAATAGGGCTCTGGTCTAAAGTAGTACACTATAATAGGGAATAGGGCTCTGGTCTAAAGTAGTGCACTATATAGGGAATAGGGCTCTGGTCTAAAGTAGTGCCCTATATAGGGAGGGAATAAGGTGCCATTTGGGAGGGAATGGTGGGTAGGCCGACAGGTCTAGGATCAGCTTCTCCCTCCCCCCAATCCTAACCGTAGACGTTAGTGGGGGGAAATGCTAAACTGACCCAAGATCAGCGTCTATGGACAGCTTCACCCAACTGTGTGGAACTCCATCATGGTGTTAAGACTTTTTAAGACTACGAAAGTATCGGTCACAAAAACAGCCAGATGGAAACCATAACGAGTCATTTCTGGAGACATGGACCAGTCTCTTGTACTAGCTCCCGATTAAAAAGGACAAGACCCGAGCGACACCGACCGTGCACAGTAGACCACCTGCTGGGTGGGACTGGTGTTGTCCTGTCCTTATTGCTGCCGCATGCCTCCAACAATAACAGTTACTCAGTTGACGCTCTGTGACGTACGATACAACATCTGTAGTGGCCGTACAGCGTCTACTGCAGAAGTCAAGAGCAAAACGTACTTTTTTTTTTTTTGCGTTTCGCAGAGCTGCTGTGAAGGAAGTGAGTTTGTGTTAATACAGGACCCCCCCCCCCCGCTTACCGTCAACCAATCATGTCAACGCGGAGCTATACAGAGCTCTCTGCATTGTTACAACATTTGAGAGGCGCATGGCGATGCGTTACAGAGTTTGATTTAGACTGCATGCCTCCGGAAGCGCCGTAATTGCGTCATACGAAGCCTCCGGACCACATTTCCAAATTAAGCTTGAACGGTCCATGCCCTAGCTCAGTCACACCTAGTGGAGCAACATTTCCAAATCAAGCTTGAACGGTCCATGCCCTAGCTCAGTCACACCTAGTGGAGCAACATTACCAAAGCATTTACAAAATTCCAGAAATGTTCCAGAAATTCTGGTTGGAGGATTTCAGATTTCCTGCTTATTACCTGGAATCTTCCAACTGGTATCTCTGGAAAAACTTGGAATTTTGGAAAAGTTACCGGAATTTTGCAACCCTAATCACAGATCTGGGATCAGATTCCCCTACCTCCAAATGTAATCATTAAGGGGGGTGAATAAGATCTGACTCTGGACAAGCAGTTAGGGCCAAAAAGATCTGGGTTCAAATACTATTCAACATTTTTATTTATTTACTTTTTGTAATTGCTTGAGTCTGCCTGGAGTGCCAAATGAGCAGGGGTTTTCAGTATTCTATTGGTTCCATTGTGCCAGGCATACTTAAAATCGATCCCAGATAAAGTACTTGAAATTATTCCTGAATAGTCTTTGAATCCAGGCAGGTCTGACATGGGCCAATGTCTACTTCCTCCCACTGGCACCTCAGGCTCCAGGATAAAGTTTCTAGGAAGACATTTAGGATCAGATTCCCCTGCCCCCAATCCTAATCTTAACCATATCAGCATCTAGGGGAAACTTCACCCTACACTGGCAGCTCAGACATACTGTTGTTTCTTGTGAGCCTGTGAGGCCAGGTCTTTAGCTTTCTCTTTAGCTGCCAGAGCCGTCTCCCTGGCCCTCTCTGTAGCATGCTCAGCCATGGTCCTGGAGGGGGCCTCACCTGGAGGAGAGAGGAAACGTGGTTAGAGGTTAGAGGAGAGAGGAAACGTGGTTAGAGGTTAGAGGAGAGAGGAAACGTGGTTAGAGGTTAGAAGAGAGAGGAAACGTGGTTAGAGGTTAGAAGAGAGAGGAAACGTGGTTAGAGGAGAGAGGAAACGTGGTTAGAGGTTAGAGGAGAGAGGAAACGTGGTTAGAGGTTAGAGGAGAGAGGAAACGTGGTTAGAGGTTAGAGGAGAGAGGAAACGTGGTTAGAGGTTAGAGGAGAGAGGAAACGTGGTTAGAGGTTAGAGGAGAGAGGAAACGTGGTTAGAGGTTAGAGGAGAGAGGAAACGTGGTTAGAGGTTAGAGGAGAGAGGAAACGTGGTTAGAGGTTAGAGGAGAGAGGAAACGTGGTTAGAGGTTAGAGGAGAGAGGAAACGTGGTTAGAGGTTAGAAGAGAGAGGAAACGTGGTTAGAGGTTAGAGGAGAGAGGAAACGTGGTTAGAGGTTAGAGGAGAGAGGAAACGTGGTTAGAGGTTAGAGGAGAGAGGAAACGTGGTTAGAGGTTAGAGGAGAGAGGAAACGTGGTTAGAGGTTAGAGGAGAGAGGAAACGTGGTTAGAGGTTAGAGGAGAGAGGAAACGTGGTTAGAGGTTAGAAGAGAGAGGAAACGTGGTTAGAGGTTAGAGGAGAGAGGAAACGTGGTTAGAGGTTAGAGGAGAGAGGAAACGTGGTTAGAGGTTAGAGGAGAGAGGAAACGTGGTTAGAGGTTAGAAGAGAGAGGAAACGTGGTTAGAGGTTAGAGGAGAGAGGAAACGTGGTTAGAGGTTAGAGGAGAGAGGAAACGTGGTTAGAGGTTAGAGGAGAGAGGAAACGTGGTTAGAGGTTAGAGGAGAGAGGAAACGTGGTTAGAGGTTAGAGGAGAGAGGAAACGTGGTTAGAGGTTAGAGGAGAGAGGAAACGTGGTTAGAGGTTAGAGGAGAGAGGAAACGTGGTTAGAGGAGAGAGGAAACGTGGTTAGAGGAGAGAGGAAACGTGGTTAGAGGAGAGAGGAGAGAGGAAACGTGGTTAGGCTAGAGGAGAGAGGAAACGTGGTTAGGTTAGAGGAGAGAGGAAACGTGGTTAGAGGTTAGAGGAGAGAGGAAACGTGGTTAGAGGTTAGAGGAGAGAGGAAACGTGGTTAGAGGTTAGAGGAGAGAGGAAACGTGGTTAGAGGTTAGAAGAGAGAGGAAACGTGGTTAGAGGTTAGAGGAGAGAGGAAACGTGGTTAGAGGTTAGAGGAGAGAGGAAACGTGGTTAGGTTAGAGGAGAGAGGAAACGTGGTTAGGTTAGAGGAGAGAGGAAACGTGGTTAGGTTAGAGGAGAGAGGAAACGTGGTTAGAGGAGAGAGGAAACGTGGTTAGAGGAGAGAGGAAACGGGGTTAGAGGAGAGAGGAAACGTGGTTAGAGGAGAGAGGAGAGAGGAAACGTGGTTAGGCTAGAGGAGAGAGGAAACGTGGATAGGCTAGAGGAGAGAGGAAACGTGGTTAGGCTAGAGGAGACGTGGTTAGGCTAGAGGAGAGAGGAAACGTGGTTAGGCTAGAGGAGAGAGGAAACGTGGTTAGGTTAGAGGAGAGAGGAAACGTGGTTAGGTTAGAGGAGAGAGGAAACGTGGTTAGGCTAGAGGACAGAGGAAACGTGGTTAGGCTAGAGGACAGAGGAAACGTGGTTAGGCTAGAGGACAGAGGAAACGTGGTTAGGCTAGAGGACAGAGGAAACGTGGTTAGGCTAGAGGACAGAGGAAACGTGGTTAGGCTAGAGTAGAGAGGAAACGTGGTTAGGTTAGAGGAGAGAGGAAACGTGGTTAGGTTAGAGAAGAGAGAGCGAGGAAACATGGTGGTTAGAACATGGTTGGAGGTAAGGAGTCTAAATCCCTCAAATTCAAAGGTCTTGAAAAAGAAGGGTCAACACTGCAAATATTGACTCTTTGTATCAACTTTATATAATTATCAATAAAAGCCTTTGACACTTATAAAATGCTTGTAATTATACTTCAGTATTCCATAGTAACATCTGACAAAAATATCTAAAGACACTGAAGCAGCAAACTGTGGAAATTAATATTTGTGTCATTCTCAAAACTTTTGGCCACGACTGAACTGAACCGTTTCTACCGCTCCGTTTCTACCGCTCCCCCGCAACACCGCGCCGTTCCTACCGCAACACCGTGCCGTTTCTACCGCAGCACCGCGCCGTTTCTACCGCAGCACCGCGCCGTTTCTACCGCAGCACCGCGCCGTTTCTACCGCAGCACCGCGCCGTTTCTACCGCAGCACCGCGCCGTTTCTACCGCAGCACCGCGCCGTTTCTACCGCAGCACCGCGCCGTTTCTACCGCAGCACCGCGCCGTTTCTACCGCAGCACCGCGCCGTTTCTACCGCAGCACCGCGCCGTTTCTACCGCAGCACCGCGCCGTTTCTACCGCAGCACCGCGCCGTTCCTACCGCAGCACCGCGCCGTTTCTACCGCAGCACCGCGCCGTTTCTACCGCAGCACCGCGCCGTTTCTACCGCAGCACCGCGCCGTTTCTACCGCAGCACCGCGCCGTTTCTACCGCAGCACCGCGCCGTTTCTACCGCAGCACCGCGCCGTTTCTACCGCAGCACCGCGCCGTTTCTACCGCAGCACCGCGCCGTTTCTACCGCAGCACCGCGCCGTTTCTACCGCAGCACCGCGCCGTTTCTACCGCAGCACCGCGCCGTTTCTACCGCAGCACCGCGCCGTTTCTACCGCAGCACCGCGCCGTTTCTACCGCAGCACCGCGCCGTTTCTACCGCAGCACCGCGCCGTTTCTACCGCAGCACCGCGCCGTTTCTACCGCAGCACCGCGCCGTTTCTACCGCAGCACCGCGCCGTTCCTACCGCAGCACCGCGCCGTTCCTACCGCAGCACCGCGCCGTTTCTACCGCAGCACCGCGCCGTTTCTACCGCAGCACCGTGCCGTTTCTACCGCAGCACCGCGCCGTTTCTACCGCAGCACCGTGCCGTTTCTACCGCAGCACCGTGCCGTTTCTACCGCAGCACCGCGCCGTTTCTACCGCAGCACCGCGCCGTTTCTACCGCAGCACCGCGCCGTTTCTACCGCAGCACCGCGCCGTTTCTACCGCAGCACCGCGCCGTTTCTACCGCAGCACCGCGCCGTTTCTACCGCAGCACCGTGCCGTTTCTACCGCAGCACCGCGCCGTTTCTACCGCAGCACCGTGCCGTTTCTACCGCAGCACCGTGCCGTTTCTACCGCAGCACCGTGCCGTTTCTACCGCAGCACCGGGCCGTTTCTACCGCAGCACCGCGCCGTTTCTACCGCAGCACCGCGCCGTTTCTACCGCAGCACCGCGCCGTTTCTACCGCAGCACCGCGCCGTTTCTACCGCAGCACCGCGCCGTTTCTACCGCAGCACCGCGCCGTTTCTACCGCAGCACCGCGCCGTTTCTACCGCAGCACCGCGCCGTTTCTACCGCAGCACCGCGCCGTTTCTACCGCAGCACCGTGCCGTTTCTACCGCAGCACCGTGCCGTTTCTACCGCAGCACCGTGCCGTTTCTACCGCTCCCCCACAACACCGTGCCGTTTCTACCGCAACACCGTGCCGTTTCTACCGCTCCCCCACAACACCGTGCCGTTTCTACCGCAACACCGTGCCGTTTCTACCGCCCCACCACAACACAGTACTGTTTCTACTGCTCCACTGCACATAGTACAACTAATAATAAGGAACTGAATTGATAGCCCCACCTTATTTTACAGCGTAATAAAACAACTGGCCTTCATCTTACCTTGCATTTTGGCCAGGACGTATTCAAACCCTTTCATGGTCTTTGCAACACTGGTCTTGAACCGGGCAAGGCCGAATTCCTGTAAAGTGAGGCCATACATTAATGATGGTTAGCGTATGACAGGGAATGCTGGTCTTGTTGTGTGGTATGACTGACAGTGATGTTAGTTCCTGTGGTGGTATTTGTATTTATTATGAATCCCCATTAGTTCCTGCCAAGGCAGCAGCTACTCTTCCTGGGGTTTATTATGGATCCCCATTAGTTCCTGCCAAGGCAGCAGCTACTCTTCCTGGGGTTTATTATGGATCCCCATTAGTTCCTGCCAAGGCAGCAGCTACTCTTCCTGGGGTTTATTATGGATCCCCATTAGTTCCTGCCAAGGCAGCAGCTACTCTTCCTGGGGTTTATTATGGATCCCCATTAGTTCCTGCCAAGGCAGCAGCTACTCTTCCTGGGGTTTATTATGGATCCCCATTAGTTCCTGTCAAGGCAGCAGCTACTCTTCCTGGGGTTTATTATGGATCCCCATTAGTTCCTGCCAAGGCAGCAGCTACTCTTCCTGGGGTCCAGCAAAATTAAGGCAGTTATGAATGTAATGTTTTTAAAATTGTATAGCAGAATTCACTACACACGAAGTATGTGCCCTCAGGCCTATACTCTACTACCACATATCTATAACACAAAATCCGTGTGTCTGTGTTTGTGTCTCTTCTCAGTCCCCGCTGTTCCATAAGGTGTATTTTTTACCTGTTTTAAAAAAATCTGTTTCTCCTGCTGCATCAGTTACTTGATGTGGAATAGAGTTACATGTAGTCATGGCTCTATGTAGTACTGTGCACCTCCCATAGTCTGTTCTGGACTTGGGGATTGTGAAGAGACCTCTGGTGGCATGTCGTGGTGTATTTAAAAAATATATATTATCAAACCTTTATTTAACTTGGCAAGTCAGTTAAGAACAAATTCTTATTTACAATGACGGCCTAGGAACAGTGCCTTGTTCAGGAGCAGAACGACAGATTTTTACCTTGTCAGCTTGGGGATTCGATTTAGCAACCTTTCGGTTACTGGTCCAACGCTCTAACCACTAGGCTACCTGCCGGTATGCATAGGTGTCTTTCAACATACATCTCTCATAAATACCAGTAGTGATGAAGTCAATCTCTCCTCCACTTTGAGCCAGGAGAGATTGACATGCATATTATTGTTAGCTCTCTGTGTACATCCAAGGGCCAGCCGTGCTGCCCTGTTCTGAGACAATTGCAATTTTTTAAAGTCCTTATGTGTCACCTGACCACACGACTGAACAGTAGTCCAGGTGCGACAAAACTAGGGCCTGTAGGACCTGCCTTGTTGATAGTGTTGTTAAGGTAGAAACTAGGGCCTGTAGGACCTGCCTTGTTGATAGTGTTGTTAAGAAGGTAGAAACTAGGGCCTGTAGGACCTGCCTTGTTGATAGTGTTGTTAAGAAGGTAGAAACTAGGGCCTGTAGGACCTGCCTTGTTGATAGTGTTGTTATGAAGGCAGAGCATCGCTTTATTATGGACAGACTTCTCCCCATCTTAGCTACTGTTGTGTCAATATGTTTTGACCATGACAGTTTACAATCCAGGGTTACTCCAAGCAGTTTAGTCACCTCAACTTGCTCAATTTCCACATTATTTATTAAAGGATTTAGTTGAGGTTTATGGTTTAGTGAATGGCGTATGTCGCAGGTCACTACTTCACAGGAGAGCCGTTTGAACGCAATGCGTTTTTTGGGGCAGAAATACCTTCTCGAACATGTGAACTTTCATGTGCCTCAATAACAAACTTGTATGCCGTCTGTAAATACTAAGAACATTCGTTCAATTACGAGCCTAGTTGATTTTAGCCACAGAAAGAGACAGCAACCTTCCCGCTAGCCATGGTAGGCTGAGATATTGAGTGGGCTGGACATGCCGAGAGATGAGTTTGGATTGGTCTGCCATATAGCAGGCTTCTGTCTATTTGACCTGGTCAGTATGTCTAGGTAATCATGTCTAACGCGTTTTTTTAAATGTATCTTGTTTTGAAAAAAATCTGTGGAATTAGAGTATTATAACTAAGGAGATGGAGAAAACACCTGTCTCCGGATTACATCTTCAAACTAAAAGGCAACCATGGCATCCGACAGGAGACACGTCCAACCATGAATGATGTATATGGGCAAGATACTCCAGCTAGCTACATTTTCAGATATTTTAAATTGACTGAAAAAGCCATTTGCTTGGCTAGCTATAGCCAAATGTTAACAGCTAACCTGGTTGCTTAGCTACCTGCTGATTCATGCAGGGTAGTGACGTCATGAGTTGGGATTATGGTTCACCTACCTACAGGTCTTAACAAAAGGATGCAAGTAACCATTTCGGGTGTGTTCGTAAATTCAGTCTGGCCATCTACTCCGATTTCAGAACACTCTCGTCTGACTGTGCCAGAATGCAGAATAACTGATGAATTTACGAATGCGCAACATCCGTTGAATATGGCCGGTGTCAGTAAACGTCGGGCAAAAAAAGCGTAATTGTTGCCAGCGGCACAGTTACAAGTCACCAACGCTCTGGATAACCAGCTCTGCTAGGGCGAGTATAATGGTCAGAGTTGGGTGTTCTCTCATTATGTGTTTGGAAGTAGTTAGCCAATGTTAGCCAGTTAGCTTGGGTGCTTGACTGCCGTTGTAAGGTCAGAACGTTCGGATCAACCCTACTCCTCGTCCAGAGTGCGCTCTAAATGCTCCGAGAGCGACACGTTTTGAATTTACGAACGGACAATCTGACAGCACAGTTGCAGTCATCAATGCTCTGGATAACATAAAAACAGCCTAACCCGCTCCGCTAGGGCGAGTAATGTTCAGTGAGCTGTTCTCTCATTTGTGTCTGGAAGTAGCTAGCAAGTTAGCCAACGTTAGCAAGTTGTGCTTGAACACTCAGATCAACCCTTAAAGAGATGGGTGTGGCTAAAGCTTAAGAGGGTGTGAATGATGCGGAATGGGTGGGCTCTCCAGTAGTAGCAAAAACATTCAAAGGGCCATTTTTTTCAAAAGTGAGTTTAAAAGTTTGTCAACTTTCAAAGCATAATTACCCATTGTTCCTCAACTGTAGTGCATGATGTACCATTTCATACCTCTGAGTCTTGACTTATCCAATGTAATTTTGCTACATAAGATCGTTTTGAGCCGGTCAGTCACATTATAGCAGGGCGTGTAAAGCCATAACACATATGTACATCTAACAAGACAGCCCACCCCAATAATTTTATCATCAATTTCTCTTAGCCAATCATCAGTCATTTGTGTAAGTGCTGTGCTTGTTGTTCATTTTAATTTGTTTACTGTAAAATAGCATTGTATCTGGTCAAACACCATATTTTCCAAAACTTTACTATGGGTTGGTAACAGGTCAGCTATTTGAGCCAGTAAAGTTTTTTTTTTACTATTCTTAAATAGCGGAATGACTTTAGCTTCCCTTCAGGTCTGAGGGCACATACTTTCTGGTAGGCTTAAAATTTAAGATATGACAAATAGGAGTGGCAATATCGTCCGCTATTATCCTCAGTAATTTTCCATCCAGATTGTCAGACCCCAGTGGCTTGTCATTGTTGATAGACAACAATTTTCTCACCTCTTCCACACTCCCTTTATCGGGAACTCAAAATTACAATGCTTGTCTTTCATAATTTGGTCAGATATACTTGGATGTGTAGTGACAGCATTTGTCGCTGGCATGTCATGCCTAAATTTGCTAATCTTGCCAATGAAAACAATCATTAAAAGTAGATGGCAATATCAGTCGGTTTTGTAATGAATGTGCTGAGTTTTTCCCCCCAACATTTAAGAACCTCCAAAGCTTTTTACTATCATTCTTTATGTCATTTATTTGTTTCATAGTATATTATATTTTTTATTTAGTCACATGATTTCTCCATTTGCAGGACGTTTGCTAATCGGTTGTGCAGCCAGACTTATTTGCCATTCCTTTTGCCTCATCCCTCTCAACCATACAATTGTTCAATTCCTCATCAATCCACTGGGATTTAAGTTTACAGTTATTTTCTTAATGGGGGCATGCTTATTGGTAACTGAAATAAGTAATTTCATAAATGTGTCAAGTGCAGTGTCTAGTTTCTTCTCATTACACACCACGGACCAACAAATATTCTTTACATCAGCAACATATGAATCACTACAAAACTTATTGTATGACCTCTTATACACTATATTAGGCCCAGCCTTTGGAACTGTGGTTTTACTAGATATGGCTACTATATTGTGATCACTACATCTGATGAATCTGGATACTGCTTTCAAGCACAATTTCTGCAGCATTAGTGAAGATGTGATCAATACATGTTGATGATTTAACTCCTGTGCTGTTTGTAATGACCCTGGTAGGTTGACTGATGACCTGAATCAGGTTCAAGGCACTGGTTACAGTTTGAAGCTTTTTGTTGAGTGGGCAGCTTGATGAGAGCTAGTCAATATTTAAAATCACCCAGAAAATATACTTCTCTGTTGATATCACATACATTATCAAGCATTTCACAGATATTATCCAGATACTGACTGTTAACACTTGGTGGTCTATAGCAGCTTCCCACCAGAATGGGCTTTAGGTGAGGCAGATGAACCTGTAGCCATATTACTTCAACAGTATTTAACATGAGATCCCCTCTAAGCTTTACAGGAATGTGGCTCTGAATATAAACAGCAACACCTCCACTGGCATTTCAGTAGATGTTATAACCATGTATTGCTACCACTATCATCAAAGGTATTATCTAAGTGAGTTTCAGAGATAGTCAGAATATGAATGTCATCTGTTACTAGCAAATTATTAATTTCATGAACCTTGTTTCTTAAGCTGCCGGCTATTTTTAACACTTTTCTGGGATGCTTGCTTGTTTTTTATTGCTTTACTGGGAAGCAGAAGTAGATATTTTCATATTATTTATGTTTGTGTAGTGATGTTAGTATAGACATGTCTAAACTGATTCCCGTTGTCACTAACTTTCACAAGGCTCTGTAAACCCGACTGGACAGTTTAATAGCCAACACACCAGCTGAGGGTTTATCAAAGTCAGATAACAGACAGTAAATCAACAACTTCTACACAGGCTGAAACAGGCAAACTGCCAGCTTGTGGTTCCTTTACGACAGTCTTTCTGTAACTCATACATGGCTCCATATCTACATCCTATACATGGCTCCATATCTACATCCTATACATGGCTCCATATCTACATCCTATACATGGCTCCATATCTACGTACTATACATGGCTCCATATCTACATCCTATACATGGCTCCATATCTACATCCTATACATGGCTCCATATCTACATCCTATACATGGCTCCATATCTACATCCTATACATGGCTCCATATCTACATCCTATACATGGCTCCATATCTACATCCTATAGATGGCTCCATATCTACATCCTATAGATGGCTCCATATCTACATCCTATACATGGCTCCATATCTACATCCTATACATGGCTCCATATCTACATCCTATAGATGGCTCCATATCTACATCCTATAGATGGCTCCATATCTACATCCTATAGATGGCTCCATATCTACATCCTATACATGGCTCCATATCTACATCCTATAGATGGCTCCATATCTACATCCTATAGATGGCTCCATATCTACATCCTATAGATGGCTCCATATCTACGTCCTATACATGGCTCCATATCTACGTCCTATACATGGCTCCATATCTACGTACTATACATGGCTCCATATCTACGTACTATACATGGCTCCATATCTACGTACTATACATGGCTCCATATCTACGTACTATACATGGCTCCATATCTACGTACTATACATGGCTCCATATCTACGTACTATACATGGCTCCATATCTACGTACTATACATGGCTCCATATCTACGTCCTATACATGGCTCCATATCTACATCCTATAGATGGCTCCATATCTACATCCTATACATGGCTCCATATCTACATCCTATACATGGCTCCATATCTACATCCTATACATGGCTCCATATCTACATCCTATAGATGGCTCCATATCTACATCCTATACATGGCTCCATATCTACATCCTATAGATGGCTCCATACTATCCATAGATGGCTCCATATCTACATCCTATAGATGGCTCCATATCTACATCCTATAGATGGCTCCATATCTACATCCTATAGATGGCTCATCTACATCATAAGGCTCCATATCTACATCTATAGATGGCTCCATATCTACATCATAGATGGCTCCATATCTACATCCTATAGATGGCTCCATATCTCATCCTATAGATGGCTCCATATTACATCTATAGATGGCTCCATATCTACATCCTATAGATGGCTCCATATCTACATCCTATAGTGGTCCATATCTACATCCTATAGAAGGCTCCATATCAATCCTATAGATGGCTCCATATCTACATCCTATAGATGGCTCCATATCTACATCCTATACATGGCTCCATACTACATCCTATACATGGCTCCATATCTATCCTATACATGGCTCCATATCTACACCCTATACATGGCTCCATATCACATCCTATAATGGCTCCATACTACATCCTATATGGCTCCATATCTACATCCTATACATGGCTCCATATCTACATCCTATACATGGCTCCATATCTACATCCTATAGATGGCTCCATATCTACATCCTATACATGGCGGTAGAAAGATTGTCAAGTCAGGGACTTTCTAGGGACCCCACCCTTACAGCACCACTTAGTTCCCACTGGCCCTTTAACCTTTAACCCCACCGACCTGTATAAACACACACCTGTATAGCTCTGGAGAGCCCGTAGAGGTTAACCCCACCAACATGTATAAACACACACCTGTATAGCTCTGGAGAGCCCGTAGAGGTTAACCCCACCAACATGTATAAACACACACCTGTATAGCTCTGGAGAGCCCGTAGAGGTTAACCCCACCAACCTGTATAAAACACCAACCTGTATAGCTCTGGAGAGCCCGTAGAGGTTAACCCCACCAACCTGTATAAACACACACCTGTATAGCTCTGGAGAGCCCGTAGAGGTTAACCCCACCAACCTGTATAAACACACACCTGTATAGCTCTGGAGAGCCCGTAGAGGTTAGACGAGATCCAGGCCTCTCTGTTAATCTCCGTCCAGCTGGTGTTGTCAGGGTTAATTCTGTACTCACAACGCTCCTCCACAGACTGACAGGGGAATCAAAACATAGACCTTATTAGGACTAAAAGTAAATATAGTGCATTCAGAAAGTATAACGTTACAGCCTTATTCTAAAATGGATTCAATTAATTGTTTTCCTCATCAATCTACACACAATGACAAAGCGAAAAACAGGTGGACATTTTTGCTAAAATATTAAAAATAGAAAACAGAAATCAACCAATCAATCAAATGTATTTATAAAGCCCTTTTTTTACATCAGCTGATATCTCAAAGTGCTGTACAGAAACCCAGCCTAAAACCCCAAACAGCAAGCAATGCAGATGTAGAAGAAATAACTTTACATAAATGTTCAGACCCTTGAGAGGATCTGCAGAGAAGAATGGGAGAAACTACACAAATACAGATGAGCCGAGCTTATAGCGTCATACCCAAGAAGACTCGAGGCTGTAATCGCTGCCAAAGGTGTTTCAACAAAGGTCTGAATACTTATGTAAAAGTGATCGTTTTTTTTACTTGAAATACATTTGTAACCATTTCTAAAAACCTGCTTTTGCTTTGTCATTATGGAGGTATTGTGTGTAGATTGATGTGAGGGGGGGGGGGGGGGACACAATTTAATCGATTTTAGAATAAGGCTGTAACAAAATGTGGAAAACGTCAAAGGGGCCTGAATACTTTTCCAATGCTGGAGTAGGAGATAGTCAGTCATTTTTATTAGGATCCCCATTCGCTAACGCCAGCTAATCTTCCTGGGGTCCACATTGTATTAAGAGCTGGTTCATGTCTTCATAGTGACTTCAGGGGAACTCCCACCAGAGAAATACTGCTCAAATTCATATACACAAAAGTATGTGGACACTCCTTCAAATTAGTAGATTTGGCCGTTTCAGCCAAACACGTTGCCGACAGGTGTATATATATATATTTAAAAAAAAATCGAGCACACAGCCATGCAATCTCCATAGACAAACATTGTCAGTAGAATGGCCTTACTGAAGAGCTTAGTGATTTTCAACGTGGCACCGTCATAGGATGCCACCTTTCCAACAAGTCAGTTCGTCAAATTTCTGCCCTGCTAGAGCTGCCCCCGGTCAACTGTAAGTGCTGTTATTGTGATGTGGAAACGTCTAGGAACAACAACGGCTCAGCCATGAAGTGGTAGGCCACACAAGCTCACAGAACGGAATCGACGAGTGCTGAATTGCGTAAAAATTGTCTGTCCTCGTTTGCAACACTCACTACTGAGTTCCAAACTGCCTCTGGAAGCAACGTCAGCACAACTGTTCATCGGGAGCTTCATGAAATGGGTTTCCATGGCTGAGCAGCCGCACACAAGCCTAAGATAACCATGCACAATGCCAAGCATCGAGTGGTATAAAGCTCACCGCCATTGGACTCTCGAGCAGTGGTTCTCTCGAGTGATGAATCATGCTTCACCATCTGGCAGTCCGACGGACGAATCTGGGGTTTGGAGGATGCCAGGAGAACGCTACCTGCCCCAATGCATAGTGCCAACTGTAAAGTTTGGTGGAAGAGGAATATTGGTCTGGGTCTGTTTTTCATGGTTCGGGCCCCTTAGTTCCAGTGAAGGGAAATCTTAACACTACATCATACAACAGCATTCTAGACAATTCTGTCCTCCCAACTTTGTGGCAACAGTTTGGGGAAGGCCCTTTCCTGTTTCAGCATGACAATGCTCCCGTGCACAAAGCGAGGTCCATACAGAAATGGTTTGACAAGTTATGTGTGGAAGAACTTGACTGGCCTGCACAGAGCCCTGACCTCAACCCCATCGAATACCTTTGGGATGAATTGGAACACCGACTGCGAGCCAGGCCTAATCGCCCAACATCAGTGCCCGACCTCACTAATGCTCTTGTGGCTGAATGGAAGCAAGTCCCAGCAGCAATGTTCCAACATCTAGTGGAAAGCTTTCCCAGAAGAATGGAGGCTGTTATAACAGCAAAGGGGGGGGGACCAACTTTATATTAATTCCCATGATTTTGTAATGAGATGTTCGACGAGAAGGTGTCCACATACTTTTGGTCATGTAGTGTAGATTCAAAAGATAAAGACTTGCGTTACCTCCCTGAGCTAATAACAAGGCTTTAGCTCAGCAGGCTAGCACAGTCACGGTTCGAATCCCAGTCGGTCACACGTACCATCATACGTGCGTGGCTGATGTTCCAAGTCAGCGTTGTCATGGTTCTGTTCTGGGGGTCCACGATGGAATCCTCGATGATGTAGGCGTGCCTGGCCACGGTAACCGGCAGGTACTTCTCCATCCAGCGAGGGGCGCGGTTAGTTTTGGTCAGCAGTCGCCTAGAGACCAGACGGTTACCGGGAGTTACGTCCCTGAAGATGATGTCCTCCGTCAGGACATGGTTACTGTGGGGGAGAGAAGAGAGGAGAGTTCATTGTAATATTATATTACAGTTAGAGATATGCTGGGGAGAAAGGAGATGGGAGGGGTGAATGTGTGATTCAGAGACACTTTACAGCTTAAAAGGATACCAAAAGATTAGAGGTCGAAACGTTGTATCTGTCAATGGCGCTGCCCGTGCCCTCACATAATGGGACAGCTACAACGTTACGCCGTCTATCCGTCTCTATGCTACGCCGTTACGCCGTCTATCCGTCTCTATGCTACGCCGTCTATCCGTCTCTATGCTACGCCGTCTATCCGTCTCTATGCTACGCCGTCTATCCGTCTCTATGCTACGACGTTACGCCGTCTCTATGCTACGCCGTCTATCCGTCTCTATGCTACGCCGTCTATCCGTCTCTATGCTACGCCGTCTATCCGTCTCTATGCTACGACGTCTATCCGTCTCTATGCTACGACGTCTATCCGTCTCTATGCTACGACGTCTATCCGTCTCTATGCTACGACGTCTATCCGTCTCTATGCTACGACGTCTATCGTATCATGCTACGACGTCATCCGTCTCTATGCTACGACGTCTATCCGTCTCTATGCTACGAGTCTATCCGTCTCTATGCTACGACGTCTATCCGTCTCTATGCTAGACGTTATCCGTCTCTATGCTAGACTCTTCGTTCTATGCTACGACGTCTATCCGTCTCTATGCTACGACGTCTATCCGTCTCTATGCTACGACGTCTATCCGTCTCTATGCTACAACGTTACGACGTCTATCCGTCTATGCTACAACGTTACGACGTCTATCCGTCTCTATGCTACAACGTTACGACGTCTATCCGTCTCTATGCTACAACGTTACGACGTCTATCCGTCTCTATGCTACAACGTTACGACGTCTATCCGTCTCTATGCTACAACGTTACGACGTCTATCCGTCTCTATGCTACAACGTTACGACGTCTATCCGTCTCTATGCTACAACGTTACGACGTCTATCCGTCTCTATGCTACGACGTCTATCCGTCTCTATGCTACAACGTTACGACGTCTATCCGTCTATGCTACAACGTTACGACGTCTATCCGTCTCTATGCTACAACGTCTATCCGTCTCTATGCTACAACGTTACGACGTCTATCCGTCTCTATGCTACGACGTCTATCCGTCTCTATGCTACAACGTTACGACGTCTATCCGTCTCTATGCTACAACGTTACGACGTCTATCCGTCTCTATGCTACAACGTTACGACGTCTATCCGTCTCTATGCTACAACGTTACGACGTCTATCCGTCTCTATGCTACAACGTTACGACGTCTATCCGTCTCTATGCTACAACGTTCGACGTCTATCCGTCTCTATGCTCAAACGTTACGACGTCTATCCGTCTCTATGCTACAACGTTACGACGTCTATCCGTCTCTATGTACAACGTTACGACGTCTATCCGTCTCTATGCTACAACGTTACGACGTCTATCCGTCTCAGTTACACGTCTATCCGTCTCTATGCTACAACGTTACGACGTCTATCCGTCTCTATGTTACGACGTCTATCCGTCTCTATGCTACAACGTTACGACGTCTATACGTCTCTATGCTACAACGGGGGTAAGAATGAGGAAGTGGATAGAATGTCATTTCTTATGATTATCAGTGAAATGAACATGATAAAATAGATACTATCACGACACCACAACAACAACAGGTGTATTAACCAAAGTCCCAGAATAGCCCTTGATCCAGACAGGTAAACTCAGCTACTGCTCTGTTCATATCATTGGGCATCTTTTGAGGTCAGTATCATTATTTAAATACATCAAAACAATTCAAAAGACAGCCATGTATGCATTAATGAATAAATTATAAAAATCATGCACTCAGAACCCTTCACTTTTTACACCTTTTGGTTAAGTTACAGCCTTATTCTAAAATGGATTGAATTAAATATTTTCCTCATCAATCAACAAACAAAACCCCATAATGACAAAGTGAAAAGGTTTTTAGAATTTTTGCAAATGTATAACAGAAATACCTTATTTACGTAAGTATTCAGACCTTTTGCTATGAGACTCGAAATTGAGCTCAGGTGCATCCTGTTTCCATTGATTATCCTTGAGATGTTTCTACAACTTGATTGGAGTCCATCTGTGTTAAATTCAATTGATTGGACATGATTTGGAAAGGCACACACCTGTCTATATAAAGGTCCCACAATTGACAGTGCACGTCACAGCAAAAACCAAGCCATGAGGTCAAAGGAATTGTCCGTAGAGCTCCGAGACAGGATTGTGTCGAGGCACAGTTCTGGGGAAGGGTACCAAAACATTTCTGTAACATTGAAGGTCCCCAAAAACACCGTGGCCTCCACCATTCTTAAATGGAAGATGTTTGGAACCACCAAGACTCTTCCTGGAGCTGGCCGCCCGGCCAAACTGAGCAATCGGGGGAGAAGGGCCTTGGTCAGGGAGGTGACCAAGAACCCGATGGTCAATCTGACAGAGCTCCAGAGTTCTTCTGTGGAGATGGGAGAACCTTCCATAAGGACAACCATCTCTGCAGCAGTGAAAGGCACACGACAGCCCGCTAGGAGTTTGCCAAAAGGCACCTAAAGGACTCTCAGACCATTTGAAACCAAGATTTAATTATTTGGCCTAAATGCCAAGCGTCACGTCAGGAGGAACCCAGGCAACACTCATCACCTGGACAATACCATCCCTACGGTGAAGCATGGTGGTGGCACCATCCCTACGGTGAAGCATGGTGGTGGCACCATCATGCTGTGGGGATGTTTTTCAGCGGCAGGGACTGGGAGACTAGTCAGGATCGAAGTACAGGGAGATCCTTGATTAAAACCTGCTTCAGAGCGCTCAGGACCTCAGCTACCTCCGCCTTTGTGCAAGGAGGTGCACTGCCAGAGCCCTGCAAAATGACCTCCAGCAGGCCACAAATGTGCATGTGTCAGCATATGGTCTCACAAGGGGTCTGAGGATCTCATCTCGGTACCTAATGGCAGTCAGGCTACCTCTGGCGAGCACATGGAGGGCTGTGCGGCCCCACAAAGAAATGCCACCCCACACATGACTGACCCACCGCCAAACCGGTCATGCTGGAGGATGTTGCAGGCAGCAGAACGTTCTCCACGGCGTCTCCAGACTCTGTCACGTCTGTCACATGTGCTCATGTGCTCAGTGTGAACCTGCTTTCATCTGTGAAGAGCACAGGGCACCAGTGGCGAATTTGCCAATCTTGGTGTTCTCTGGCAAATGCCAAACGTCCTGCACGGTGTTGGGCTGTAAGCACAACCCCCACCTGTGGACATCGGCCCTCATACCACCCTCATGGAGTCTGTTTCTGACCGTTTGAGCAGACACATGCACATTTGTGGCCTGCTGGAGGTCATTTTGCGGGCTCTGGCAGTGCACCTCCTTGCACAAAGGCGGAGGTAGCGGTCCTGCTGCTGGGTTGTTGCCCTCCTACGGCCTCCTCCACGTCTCCTGTGTACTGGCCTGTCTCCTGGTAGCGCCTCCATGCTCTGGACACTACGCTGACAGACACAGCAAACCTTTTTGCCACAGCTCGCATTGATGTGCCATCCTGGATGAACTGCACTACCTGAGCCATTGTGTGGGTTGTAGACTCCGTCTCATGCTACCACTAGAGTGAAAGCACCGCCAGCATTCAAAAGTGACCAAAACATCAGCCAGGAGCATAGGAACTGAGAAGTGGTCTGTGGTCACCACCTGCAGAACCATTCCTTTATTGGGGGTGTCTTGCTAATTGCCTTAATTTCCACCTTTTGTCTATTCATTTGCACAACAGCATGTGAAATTTATTGTCAATCAGTGTTGCTTCCTAAGTGGACAGTTTGATTTCACAGAAGTATGATTGACTTGGAGTTACATTGTGTTGTTTAAGTGTTCCCTTTATTTTTTTGAGCAGTGTATATTATTCAATAGGTCTAGTCACAATACAGGTAATATATATTATTCAATAGGTCTAGTCACAATACAGGTAATATATATATATTATTCAATAGGTCTAGTCACAATACAGGTAATATATATTATTCAATAGGTCTAGTCACAATACAGGTAATATATATATATATATATATATTATTCAATAGGTCTAGTCACAATACAGGTAATATATATATATTATTCAATAGGTCTAGTCACAATACAGGTAATATATATATATATTATTCAATAGGTCTAGTCACAACACAGGTAATATATATATATTATTCAATAGGTCTAGTCACAATACAGGTAATATATATATATATTATTCAATAGGTCTAGTCACAATACAGGTAATATATATTATTCAATAGGTCTAGTCACAACACAGGTAATATATATATATTATTCAATAGGTCTAGTCACAATACAGGTAATATATATATATTATTCAATAGGTCTAGTCACAATACAGGTAATATATATATATTATTCAATAGGTCTAGTCACAATACAGGTAATATATATATATTATTCAATAGGTCTAGTCACAATACAGGTAATATATATATTATTCAATAGGTCTAGTCACAACACAGGTAATATATATATATTATTCAATAGGTCTAGTCACAATACAGGTAATATATATATATATTATTCAATAGGTCTAGTCACAATACAGGTAATATATATATATATTATTCAATAGGTCTAGTCACAATACAGGTAATATATATTATTCAATAGGTCTAGTCACAACACAGGTAATATATATATATTATTCAATAGGTCTAGTCACAATACAGGTAATATATATATATTATTCAATAGGTCTAGTCACAATACAGGTAATATATATATATTATTCAATAGGTCTAGTCACAATACAGGTAATATATATATATTATTCAATAGGTCTAGTCACAATACAGGTAATATATATATATTATTCAATAGGTCTAGTCACAATACAGGTAATATATATATATTATTCAATAGGTCTAGTCACAATACAGGTAATATATATATATATTATTCAATAGGTCTAGTCACAATACAGGTAATATATATATATATTATTCAATAGGTCTAGTCACAACACAGGTAATATATATATATTATTCAATAGGTCTAGTCACAATACAGGTAATATATATATATTATTCAATAGGTCTAGTCACAATACAGGTAATATATATATATTATTCAATAGGTCTAGTCACAATACAGGTAATATATATATATTATTCAATAGGTCTAGTCACAATACAGGTAATATATATATATTATTCAATAGGTCTAGTCACAATACAGGTAATATATATATATTATTCAATAGGTCTAGTCACAATACAGGTAATATATATATATTATTCAATAGGTCTAGTCACAATACAGGTAATATATATATATTATTCAATAGGTCTAGTCACAATACAGGTAATATATATATATATTATTCAATAGGTCTAGTCACAATACAGGTAATATATATATATATTATTCAATAGGTCTAGTCACAATACAGGTAATATATATATATATTATTCAATAGGTCTAGTCACAATACAGGTAATATATATTATTCAATAGGTCTAGTCACAATACAGGTAATATATATTATTCAATAGGTCTAGTCACAACACAGGTAATATATATATATTATTCAATAGGTCTAGTCACAATACAGGTAATATATATATATTATTCAATAGGTCTAGTCACAATACAGGTAATATATATATATATTATTCAATAGGTCTAGTCACAATACAGGTAATATATATATATTATTCAATAGGTCTAGTTACAATACAGGTAATATATATTATTCAATAGGTCTAGTTACAATACAGGTAATATATATTATTCAATAGGTCTAGTCACAATACAGGTGAATATATATTATTCAATAGGTCTAGTCACAATACAGGTGAATATATATTATTCAATAGGTCTAGTTACAATACAGGTAATATATATTATTCAATAGGTCTAGTTACAATACAGGTAATATATATTATTCAATAGGTCTAGTCACAATACAGGTGAATATATAATATTTTTCAATAGGAGTGAGTCATGCATTGAGTTGAGCTGGTTGTAGCTGATTTCACGGGGCGACAGATGACAGTCTGTTTTTCCATTTGGGACTTATTTTAATTGTACTGATCAACAACATTTACATAGAAGTAGCTTATTTTATAAAAATGCTCGCTCTCTCTTTTACCAGTAATGACATCATTCATGAGGCAAGAGGTGGGCGGCCTGTCGAGAGCAGTCAGTTCGCTGAGGCAATAGATCATCTTTGGTGGAGACGTGCGAGAGATACCGAATAAGTGAATTGATAAAGTTTTGGTGGCTATCAGCTTTGAAAATCTGCATATTTTGCTTTATGGTTTGCATATTATCACAAAAGTACCAGGGTGGTGAATGAATGTTAGCTTCAGCTGTCAGCTAGCTAGGAAAGTTATCCTACAAAGATGGAAGATACCGGTATCTTCTTGCATTGTAAAGGGTTCTAGCCTGTAGGACATTGTTTTGCGAACAGTAACGAACAGTTTCAACATTTCTACATGCCGTGTTAGCTCTCCACTCATGCTGCACAGAAGTTAACAAGTGCGCTATAAAAAGGGGGACATCTGCTGCGCTGATAGACCGGTTTGATCCGTGAGACACATTTGACGTTAGTACCGAAAGTTAAAAATAAATCTAGTGCCAAAACCAGTGGAGGCCGGCACATAATAATGCCTTGACATTTAGTCAATGGTATGAAACATGTGGTTGTTACCATTCCATTGACTCCATTCTAGGCATGACTATGAGCCGTCCTCCCCTCAGCAGCCTCCCCTGCACCAAACCATTTTTCATGTTCTAGTACCGGGAGATTAACAGTAATTGCGCTAAGCTAACGATATGCTAATTTCAATCATTTCCAAACTGCACGCAGACACAGAAAAATGGTTTCCATGAGTTCGTCTGACTGGGTAAGTATCTTGCAGTAACCCTTGAATCACTGACAGTGAATGTTTTGCCAGGTGTGTGTGTGCACTAACAATGCTTCAACTTCACTATGGCTTTAGTGATACAGCAAATAACCTGATTTACAGGTTGGGCATTTATATGGGTTTGTCTAGGACTATTTATAGTACAGCCTAGTCACATTAGGGTTAGTCAAGGTCTATTTATAGTACAGCCTAGTCACATTAGGGTTAGTCAAGGTCTATTTATAGTATAGCCTAGTCACATTAGGGTTAGTCTAGGACTATTTATAGTACAGCCTAGTCACATTAGGAGGGTTAGTCAAGGTCTATTTATAAACTGGGTAGTTTAAGCCCTGAATGCTTATTGGCTGACAGCTGTGGTATATCAGACTGCATACCACAGGTATGACAAAAAAAAATATTTTTACTGCTCTGATTACATTGCCCGGACGGTATATGGTTCTCTCTGCTTCTATTTTCAATCACTTGATGCATTCACACCTGATGCACACTACGTAAACGAAAGCCAAACGTAACCGTGAAAATACACCCCGGAAATACAGAGCTACAGATAATTATATAGACCAGCGTTCTGGAAGTCAGTTTAATAACACTTGCCTGTGGATATTTTGTCTCGTATTTCCACCCGACTAAGGATGAAATCAGCAGACAACAGGTGGAGTAAGTTCAAATTAAGTTTTATTCAACATTGACTTGAAATGGGACTTTTGGGGGATTGATGAACATATAGATGGGGCAGGGGTGGAAAAAGTACCCAACTGTCACACTTCAGTAAAAGTATAAATACATTAATAGAAAGTTGCTCAAGTGAAAGTCACCCAGTAAAATACTACTTGAGTAAAAGTCCAAAAGTATTTGGTTTTAAATATACTTAAGTATCAAAAGTAAAAGTATTAATCATTTCAACTTTCTTATAGTAAGCAAAGCAGATGGCAACGTTTAAAAAAATTGACAGATAGCCAGGGACACACTCCAACACTGACATTATTTACAGATAGACAGGGGCACACTCCAACACTCAGACATTATTTACAGATAGACAGGGGCACACTCCAACACTCAGACATTATTTACAGATAGACAGGGGCACACTCCAACACTCAGACATTATTTACAGATAGACAGGGGCACACTCCAACACTCAGACATTATTTACAGATAGCCAGGGACACACTCCAACACTCAGACATTATTTACAGATAGCCAGGGACACACTCCAACACTCAGACATTATTTACAGATAGCCAGGGACACACTCCAACACTCAGACATTATTTACAGATAGCCAGGGGCACACTCCAACACTCAGACATTATTTACAGATAGCCAGGGGCACATTCCAACACTCAGACATCATTTACAGATAGCCAGGGACACACTCCAACACTCAGACATTATTTACAGATAGCCAGGGACACACTCCAACACTCAGACATTATTTACAGATAGCCAGGGACACACTCCAACACTCAGACATTATTTACAGATAGCCAGGGGCACACTCCAACACTCAGACATTATTTACAGATAGCCAGGGGCACACTCCAACACTCAGACATTATTTACAGATAGCCAGGGGCACACTCCAACACTCAGACATTATTTACAGATAGCCAGGGACACACTCCAACACTCAGACATCATTTACAGATAGCCAGGGACACACTCCAACACTCAGACATTATTTATAGATAGCCAGGGGAACACTCCAACACTCAGACATTATTTACAGATAGCCAGGGGCACATTCCAACACTCAGACATAATTTACAGATAGCCAGGGACACACTCCAACACTCAGACATTATTTACAGATAGCCAGGGGCACACTCAAACATTACAGATAGCCAGGGGCACATTCCAACACTCAGACATTATTTACAAAAGATGCATTTATGTTTAGTGAGTCCGCCAGAACAGAGGTCGTAGGGATGACCACGTGTTCTCTTGATAAGTGCGTGAATTTCACAATTTTCCTGTCCTACTCAGCATTCAAAATGAGTACTTTGGGTTGTGAGGGAAAATGTATGGAGTAAAAGTGAAATATTTTCTTCAGGAATGTAGTGAAGTAAAAGTTGTCAAATATAAATAGTAAAGTACAGATACCCCCAAAAAACTACTTAAGGTACTTTTACACCACTGTAGACAGGTTGGTTGTTTAGCAACGAAACCAACACATGCAGAACTATGGGGCAGAACAGACAGGATTGGCATAGAGTGTTGACAACATGTTAAATATATTTAGTCTCCAATGTTTATTGAAAACATACATTTCCACAATGAGCACTTGTTATACATCGTTACAGTTGTTGGTTAGCTAGCTAGCTAATATTAGCATAGAGGTGACGTCAGTCAAAACAAGTCATAGTATCAAGAACATGATAAAACAAGCTATCTGGCAGCAGCTTGTCATTGTTGGTCGCTATCTGGCAGCAGCTTGTCATTGTTGGTCGCTATCTGGCAGCAGCTTGTCATTGTTGGTCGCTATCTGGCAGCAGCTTGTCATTGTTGGTCGCTATCTGGCAGCAGCTTGTCATTGTTGGTCGCTATCTGGCAGCAGCTTGTCATTGTTGGTCGCTATCTGGCAGCAGCTTGTCATTGTTGGTCGCTATCTGGCAGCAGCTTGTCATTGTTGGTCGCTATCTGGCAGCAGCTTGTCATTGTTGGTCGCTATCTGGCAGCAGCTTGTCATTGTTGGTCGCTATCTGGCAGCAGCTTGTCATTGTTGGTCGCTATCTGGCAGCAGCTTGTCATTGTTGGTCGCTATCTGGCAGCAGCTTGTCATTGTTGGTCGCTATCTGGCAGCAGCTTGTCATTGTTGGTCGCTATCTGGCAGCAGCTTGTCATTGTTGGTCGCTATCTGGCAGTAGCTTGTCATTGTTGGTCGCTATCTGGCAGTAGCTTGTCATTGTTGGTCGCTATCTGGCAGCAGCTTGTCATTGTTGGTCGCTATCTGGCCATCCAAAACCACAACAACAAGACGGACTTCTGCCCCACTGAGGCGCACGCATCATTTTCATGATGTCAGCTAACACATCTATAAATGCGTGGCGTTGTCCTCATAATTTGAATGCGTCACACGTTCCGTGGCTAGGGTTGTGGTATCTTTCTTACCTGTAGAGGCTAGTCCTTCATCATAACTCAGTTCCATAGGGTTAGGGTTCCCACACGAACATAATTATATACTACAGCGCTTGTATACAGATGGAAGACAGAGTGGATTACCTGTGCTATTGTCACTGAAAATTACTGCTAGCTGCAACTGTGTACAATAAATGTGACTTTTTACATTTGTGAAATAATTTATGTGATATGAAAGTAGCGATATGTTTCTAGGACCATACCGCAATTGAGTATCGATTCACATTTAGATTCACATTTAGATTCACATTTAGATGGAGTATTTGTCTGTTTTGGCTTCCAGAGCCAATCCGCCCTATAAACAGAACGTGTAAGGTCCTTGGTCAAAGGCAGCGTTTCCCAAACGCCAAGGGGTGTACGTTTGGATTTTTGCCCTAACACTACACAGCTGATTCAAATAACGAACTCATCATCAAGGAGTAAGGAGTAAGGTGAGGCTCCTTTTGTCCAATATTGGGCTAGGGTATCTTTCTTACCTGTAGGGGTATCTTCCTTACCTGTAGGGGTATCTTCCTTACCTGTAGGGGTATCTTCCTTACCTGTAGGGGTTGGGGTATCGCTCCCAGAAAGCGATGCAGACTTGGTCCCAGGAACTTTTCAGAAGACCCACACAGGCAAAGTACTTCACCATTGTTCCCGTAAAAAGACGACTTTATATGTACACTTTGGTAAATACCTGTTAGAAGAATAGTACACGTGAGTAAGATCAAATTAGCTAGTATATTATCAATTACATGCACATTTGCCCAATTAATCGTGAAATTAGAAGGCTGCAACAAAAAGCGAAACTCCTAGGCAAAGCATAGAAAGTGGAACGTTGCGCTTTAAAATGACAGCTGTCAATCAACTTTGGTTAAATTAAAAACAGTTAACGTGCGCACAAGCCATAGTTAGCTAAGTTAACGTTTACCCGTATGTCCATATTATCGCTATATGCATGTCCATATACCGCTCGATATGCAACCCAGTTCTGCTAACGACATCGCTAGTGACAGTTTGACAGGAAACGGTCACGTCTGCACTCAGTCCCTCGAGTCTTACTAGAATGCTAAGGTAACGAGCTAGTTAGCTAGCATAGAGTGGGTGGTCAACGCCATCAATTAATTAGCTACATAGCTAAAGTGACCCATTTTCATATGAGGAAAAAAAAAAAATCTACACATCTTTCCGCTTGAATATGAAACGGTAAGAAAGCCACTTACCTCGTTGGCAATACCATTTACAGCGGAGATAAGTGCATTTTCTACTACTTTTAGAAGAATGTAGCTTGCAGCTACACGACAGACTGATTCCGGCCAATTGAAAGGGAAGGTCAAGAATAACGACATATCCGGTGAGACCAAGACCAGAGAGGAAGCGGTGAAGCGAGAGCAATCCAAAATCTGGCTTCTCCACAGCAGGTGGCGTTGTTTCGGGGGAAGGAGGGTGGTGGAAGCAGAGAAGGCGCTTGAATCTGATTGCGGTGGAAATAAGGATGAATGGACGTTTGTCCAAAATGATGAAAAATTAAGTAAAATGATTGTGGGAAAGGAATCGTCTAGTGTTGGTTTTACCCCTTTGTATCTGGTAGGAGTTGGTTTTCTGGGAGTATTGGGGCTGTTCTTATATCACAGTGATTGGGGCCTGATTTGGTAGATCAGGGAGAGTGTCCAAAATGGTGAAAAAAGCCTTGGGTAAAGTAGTCAGTGAAATACAAGAGGAGGGTGCTTGCATTGATTTTGTGTGTTTCAGCTGATCAGAAGGAACATTTGTTGGCCTCACTCAAGTGAATTATTATCCTGTGTCGTGTTTTTAGCTACAGAGCAGGGAACCCGTCAAAGGAATAACGCTAAAGAAAATTCCTGGAGTGGTTCATAGGATGAATTGTGTGGTTGATTGAAGGAAGGAGAAGAGTTTGTCTATTCTGTTTTTCGATGTGGAGTCCTAAACCGAGTGCAGCTGTGATATGTGTACTACTCTGTCTTTTGTATCAAATCAAATCTAATTGTATTTGTCACATGCGCCGAATACAACAAGTGTAGACTTTACCGTGAAATGCTTACTTACAAGCCCTTAACCGACAGTGTAGTTCAAGCAGAAGAAAATATTTACCAAGTAGAATAGAATACAAAGTAATAATAAAAGTAACACAATAACAATAGCGAGGCTATATACAGGGTATTACGGTACAGAGTCAATGTGGAGGCTATATACAGGGTATTACGGTACAGAGTCAATGTGGAGGCTATATACAGGGTATTACGGTACAGAGTCAATGTGGAGGCTATATACAGGGTATTACGGTACAGAGTCAATGTGGAGGCTATATAGAGGGTATTACGGTACAGAGTCAATGCGGAGGCTATATACAGGGTATTACGGTACAGAGTCAATGTGGAGGCTATATACAGGGTATTACGGTACAGCGTCAATGTGGAGGCTATATACAGGGTTTTATGGTACAGAGTCAATGTGGAGGCTATATACAGGGTATTACGGCACAGAGTCAATGTGGAGGCTATATACAGGGTATTACGGTACAGAGTCAATGTGGAGGCTATATACAGGGTATTACGGTACAGAGTCAATGTGGAGGCTATATACAGGGTATTACGGTACAGAGTCAATGTGGAGGCTATATACAGGGGGTACCGATACAGAGTCGATGTGGAGGCTATATACAGGGGGTACAGGTACAGAGTCAATGTGGAGGATATATACAGGGGGTACCGATACAGAGTCAATGTGGAGGCTATATACAGGGGGTACCGGTACAGAGTCAATGTGGAGGATATATACAGGGGGTACCGGTACAGAGTCAATGTGGAGGCTATATACAGGGGGCACCGGTACCGAGTCAATGTGGAGGGGTACAGGCTAGTTGAGGTAATCTGTACATGTAAGTGGGGGCGAAGTGACTATGCATACAAACAGTGAGTGTACAAAAGGGAGGGGGGTCAATGTAAATTGTCCGGTGGCGATTTTATGAATTGTTCAGCAGTCTTATGGCTTGGGGGTAGAAGCTGTTGAGGAGCCTTTTGGTCCTAGACTTGGTGCTCCGGTACCGCTTGCCATGCGGTAGCAGAGAAAACAGTCTATGTGTCTGGAGTCTAACAATTTTATAGGCTTTCCTCTGACACGCCTATTATATAGGTCCTGGATGGCAGGAAGCTTGGCCTAAGTGATGTATAGGGCCGTTCGCACTACCCTCTGTGTCGCCTTACGGTCAGATGCCGAGCAGTTGCCATACCAGGCGGTGATGCAACCGGTCAGGAGGCTCTCGATGGTGCAGCTGTAGAACCTTTTGAGGATCTGGGGACACATGCCAAATCTTTTCAGTCTCCTGAGGGGGAAAAGGTTTTGTCGTGCCCTCTTCACGACTGTCTTGGTATGTTTGGACCATGATAGTTCATTGGTGATGTGGACACCAAGGAACTTGAGACTCTCGACCCGCTACATTACAGCACCGTCGATGTTAATGGGGGCGTGTTCGGCCTGCCTTTTCCTGTAGTCCATGATCAGCTCCTTAGTCTTGCTCACGTTGAGGGAGAGGTTGTTGTCCTGGCACCACACTGCCAGTTCTCTGACCTCCTCCCTATAGGCCGTCTCATTGTTGTCGGTGATCAGGCCTACCACTGTTGTGTTGTCAGAAAACTTAATGATGGTGTTGGAGTCGTGTTTGGCCACGCAGTTGTGGGTGAACAGGGAGTACAGGAGGGGACTAAGTACACACCCCTGAGGGGCCCCAGTGTTAAGGATCAGCGTGGCAGACGTGTTGTTGCCTACTCTTACCACCTGGGGGCGGCCCGTCAGGAAGTCCAGGATCCAGTTGCAAAGGGTGGTGTTTAGTCCCAGAGTCCTTAGCTTAGTGATGAGCTTCTTGGGCACTATGGTGTTGAACACTGAGCTGTAGTCAATGAACAGCATTCTCACATAGGTGTTCCTTTTGTCCAGGTGAGAAAGGGCAGTGTGGAGTGCGATTTGAGATTGCATCATCTGTGGATCTGTTGGGGCGGTATGCGAATTGGAGTGGGTCTAAGTGTCCGGGAGGATGCTGTTGATGTGAGCCATGACCAGCCTTTCAAAGCACTTCATGGCTACTGACGTGAGTGCCACAGGGCTTTAATCATTTAGGCAGGTTACCTTCGCTTCCTTGGGCACAGGGACTATTGTGGTCTGTTTGAAACATGTAGGTATTACAGACTCAGTCAGGGAAAGGTTGAAAATGTCAGTGAAGACACTTGCCAGTTGGTCCGCGCATGCTTTGAGTACGCGTCCTGGTAATCCGTCTGGCCCAGCTGCTTTGTGAATGTTGACCTGTTTAAAGGTTTTGTTCACATCGGCTACCGAGAGCTTTATCACACAGTCATCCAGAACAGCTGGTGCTCTCGTGCATGCTTCAGTGTTGCTTGCCTCGAAGTGAGCATAAAAGGCATTTAGCTCGTCTGGTAGGCTCACGTCACTGGGCAGCTCGCGTCTGGGTTTCCCTTTGTACTCCGTAAAAGTTTCCAGGCCATTGCAGTGTAAGAGATGTGAACATTTGGGCCATGTAGAGAGTGTCTGCAGATGGAAGGAGCCCAGATTCGGGACATGTGGGGAAGATCACTTTAATGGAGATTGTATAGAAGAAGAGAATTTGCAAATGAATAAAGTGTTGTATTTGTGGAGGAGAACCCGAGGCAACATCTTTGGAATGCCCAAATAAGGTGAAAGAGATGGAGGTTGCCAAAATCTGTCTCCTATTATCTATGCGGAGGCAGTAGAAAGAGCAGAAGGCCCGATGGTAGTGAATAACAGGGGAGCTATACAGCAACATGCATCCAGGCCTGCTTGTCACCAGCAGGATCACGACATGTGAAGAAAGTGGACTTTGTTGCTTTTATAGCAATGGTGGTAAATGCATGGCGCAAGTAAAAATAGATAAAAAGTTAAGAAAGATTAACATTATTGTTTCTGCAATGGGGATGAACATATTTAACATCTGAGGAGCTATATGGATTACTGCCTCATACAGCCCCACCCTCTCAGGCCCCAGAGCCTGAAGAGGGGATTTGAGCTTTTAAATGACTGAAGGAGGGGGAATATATATATTAATGTACATTTTTTTCATAGTTTGTGTGGATTAATGTTCATTTTCTCTTCCCCGTAGTGGAATTTACTTTTATTTTAGTACATTTTTTCACCCAGTTGGTGGCGACAATTGTTTCGTTAACCAAGCTAGGTTGCTAGGTTGCCAGGTTGCTTTTTTTGTATGGATGTCAATGAGAGGGTTGAATTCGATCAACAACAAAAATGTATAGCTTTTGTGCTACTTGAGGCTTGTTTGATCGAATAAACGTCTCGGAATGCTGAAGTTGTCACGAGTGTGTTGTCATAAGTAGGACACGCGACACACCGGCAACTTTGAGAAAAAACACATATAGGAGTTGAGCCAGAGATCCTTTTGCTAATATCTCTGATTGTGCCTGTTCTCCACATGCGTATCTGCCCTCTAATTGTCTAGAATGGTCTCACCTGACCTTGCCTCCCGACCTCCTTCCATTTCTGAAGACATTTCATTTAATTGTTAGAGCGGTCTCTTAACTGGGTTATCGATGTGGGTACACAGACCCACGAGCCACTGCAGCTCCTAAGGATGAGTTTCGTTTTGTGTGTGGCCCTCACCCCCATTAAAGTTGTCCATCCCTGGTGTAGAGAATCGTTGTACCATCTAAACCCCTGTGAAATATATTTTCCATAACCAAAAATATTGTATTTTCAGCTGTTTTAAGCTGGTGAACAAAACCGAAAGTAAAAGACGCACAAACGAAACTTAAGAACGGGAAGCAGAGAAATAGAGCAACGTAGAACAGATCTACAGCTTTTTAGACTGGCTTTCAATGAGAATGACAGATCTACTGCTTCTTAGACGTTTCTATGCGAATATTACAGTATTAAAATGCTTTTGCCTGGTCAATATAATGCATAATCTGTGGCAAAAGCCATCCCTGTGCATCCTCATATTGACAGCCAGGTGGCAGTATACGACCATGTTAACATCTATTATCCTCATATTGACAGTCAGGTGACTGTATAAGACCTGTTAACATCTATTATCCTCACATTGACAGCCAGGTGACTGTATAAGACCTGTTAACATCTATTATCCTCATATTGACAGTCAGGTGACTGTATAAGACCTGTTAACATCTATTATCCTCACATTGACAGCCAGGTGACAGTATAAGACCTGTTAACGTCTATTATCCTCACATTGACAGCCAGGTGACTGTATGTTAACATCTATTATCCTCATATTGACAGCCAGGTGACTGTATAAGACCTGTTAACATCTATTATCCTCACAGTGACAGTCAGGTGACTGTATAAGACCTGTTAACATCTATTATCCTCACATTGACAGCCAGGTGACAGTATAAGACCTGTTAACGTCTATTATCCTCACATTGACAGCCAGGTGACTGTATGTTAACATCTATTATCCTCATATTGACAGCCAGGTGACTGTATGTTAACATCTATTATCCTCAGTGACAGTCAGGTGACAGTATATGACCGTGTTAACATCTATTATCCTCATAGTGACAGTCAGGTGACTGTTAATGACCTGTTAACGTTTCAGAAACGCAACACTTTTTTTTCAGAACGACTGAGTCGTGAATACAAAATGTCGAACAATTTCTATTTATTTTGGGGTTTATACCTAATAAGGAAATCTATTTAATCTCACAGCCTATTAGACCATTTTCCTATTACAACAACAATGGTTTGGTTTTGAAATGTACCTCAACAAGCATTTTATTGGAGAGAAATAGACGAGACCTACGTTACCTGGGTGTGTACAGATCAATCATTCAAGGTGTTGTGAAAGATCCACCTCTAGAGTTCAGTGACCTAGCTGTCTTACCTGTCTAATTAAAGGTTTAAGATATGACCGTGCAATATAACAATGAGTCAGGATCATCCTCCACAACCGTATAAACCTCTCTTACTCGATGTAGCTACCTCAGTTCAGAATAAAAATATTTACCTCTTCCTTGTCTGCTTGTGTCAAACTGTGTGTGGAATGTTGGGCTAGTTAAAACTGTTAGTTGAATCTTCACTTTATTGTTGAAGTATGTTGTATAGTTGATGTGACTAGCAACATTAAAGAGGACAACTACATTTGACCACCACACCATCTCAGAATGTCTCTTTATCTGTGACAGATGCACTACACATTAGACATGGACTGGCGTGCTTGTTCCTCTTAGCCTGGTCCCAGCTCGGTTAGTGCTATCATGCAGATAGTTCCCTGATCTCTATTATTCCAAATTCCCAGAACATCCAGCAGATACTGCATTGCACTGAGTTCAATGAATGAAAGCCTAGATGTATCTGATGACTTAATCCAATAATATTAATTCATTCTTCATATTTGCAATGCCAGAGACGTCAGCCTGCCATTGTGAGAGAATCCCCACAGTGAGGATTGAGGGCTCGTTTCTCTGCTTTAAATACAAAAGAAGCCTACGACGCTGGAGGCCCCCGACGCTGGAGGCCCCCGACGCTGGAGGCCCCCGACGCTGGAGGCCCACAACGCTGGAGGTTGCGACTCTGAAGGCCCCCGACGCTGGAGGCCCCCGACGCTGGAGGCCCCCGACGCTGGAGGCCCACGACGCTGAAGGCCCCCGACGCTGGAGGCCCCCGACGCTGGAGGCCCCCGACGCTGAAGGCCCACGACGCTGGAGGCCCCCGACGCTGGAGGCCCCCGACGCTGAAGGCCCCCGACGCTGGAGGCCCACGACGCTGGAGGCCCACGACGCTGGAGGCCCACGACGCTGGAGGCCCCTGACGCTGAAGGCCCACGACGCTGGAGGCCCCCGACGCTGGAGGCCCCCGACGCTGAAGGCCCACGACGCTGGAGGCCCCCGACGCTGGAGGCCCCCGACGCTGGAGGCCCCCGACGCTGGAGGCCCACGACGCTGGAGGCCCCCGACGCTGGAGGCCCCCGACGCTGGAGGCCCACGACGCTGGAGGCCCCCGACGCTGGAGGCCCACGACGCTGGAGGCCCCCGACGCTGGAGGCCCCCGACGCTGGAGGCCCCCGACGCTGGAGGCCCACGACGCTGAAGGCCCCCGACGCTGGAGGCCCCCGACGCTGGAGGCCCCCGACGCTGGAGGCCCCCGACGCTGGAGGCCCACAACGCTGGAGGCCCACAACGCTGGAGGCCCACGACGCTGGCTAATATATGAGCCACATCCTGTTGTGAAGTGAACGTTGTAGAGCGTTGACACTGGCTGAGTGTCAAATGACACGCTATTCCCTTTCTAGTGCACTACTAATGACCAGGCTCTGATCTAAAGAAGTACACTATATAGGGAACAGGGTGCCGTGTGGGACTCACACACAGTGAATAGCAAATCAACTTCATTATGCTGCCAATTATATCCCTTTGTCTAACGATCCACTTCAACTAGAGTAGGCGTGAACATTTTTACTGTGTGTCCCTTAGCGAACAGTGACAGGGTCTACCTCCAAAATGACGCCCTACTCTATATATAGTCCACTACCTTAGCCCATAGGACTATGGTCAACAGTAGTGCACTGTATAGGGAATAGGGAGCCATTTTGGACGCAGTCACTGATTTAAACAAGTCTATTGTTCCGTGAATGTAAATAACCATGTGTTCTCTCTACCTCATCCTGTTATAGTCAGTTTTAATGAGTTCTGTTGCAACCAAAGATAACGGCTTGATCAATCAACGTGTCTTTGAATTCATTGGACAAGAGTAGTTAATTATTTAGAAGTACCATAGACAGTTAGATGAAGTAGCGAAACATAAAACATTTACACATGCAATGCCTTCTTTCAACTTTGAACCTCAGTCAGTCAGTAATCTCAAGGTAGATATTCAAGGTTAGGTCATTCGATTCAGACAGTTTCACCAGAACCTTATTAAGGTCCTTGTAAAGTCTCATATTAATAATCCTCAAATAGGACCAGGAGTTTTTCCTGATCCACACCACATGATCTGACCAAGGCTATATAACTAGGACCCAGAGTTCATCTTAGTTATCCCACACGGTCAGGTAACTGTAGGGTCCAGAGTTTATCCTAGTTATCCCACACGGTCAGGTAACTGTAGGGTCCAGAGTTTATCCCAGTTATCCCACACGGTCAGGTAACTGTAGGGTCCAGAGTTTATCCTAGTTATCCCACACGGTCAGGTAACTGTAGGGTCCAGAGTTTATCCTAGTTATCCCACACGGTCAGGTAACTGTAGGGTCCAGAGTTCATCCTAGTTATCCCACACGGTCAGGTAACTGTAGGGTCCAGAGTTTATCCTAGTTATCCCACACGGTCAGGTAACTATAGGGTCCAGAGTTTTTCTTGCTCAGGTCGGTTGTGAGGTCAGGAAAAACTCCTGGTCCTAGTCATCATCATTGAAGAGATGCTTTAACAATAATAAGTGCAGCAATTCCCGATTTCCTTTCTGTTGGCACTAATATCACTCCATACAGCAGTATAACGTCCTGTCCAGGGGGTGTACTCCATACAGCAGTATAGTGTCCTGTCCAGGGGGTGTACTCCATACATCAATATATTATATTAACAGACGCTTTAATCCAAAGTGATTTATGGGCCGTTCTGGTTCACTCTACAGAAACAGGAGATGGACTCCTGCCCTACGGGCCGTTCTGGTTCACTCTACAGAAACAGGAGATGGACTCCTGCCCTACGGGCCGTTCTGGTTCACTCTACAGAAACAGGAGATGTACTCCTGCCCTATGGGCCGTTCTGGTTCACAAGGCTTATTTTTGATTTTTTTACAGCAGCCTCAGATTCTCTTTCTAATGGTGCTAATATCATTCCATACAGCAGCCTCAATCAGACGGCAGATCAATCAACCAATCAGACGGCAGATCAATCAACCAATCAGACGGCAGATCAATCAACCAATCAGACGGCAAATCAATCAACCAATCAGACGGCAGTAGGAGGGTGTCCTCCGTTCCTCCTGTTCAGAGACATCCTTCTTAGTGACCGGGTCCTAAAGGATCCCTCAGGGTGAATACTGTCTGGTTTATCCTCACACCTGAACACCATGAGGAACCCATTCCTGTAGTTCTTATTCATCCAGCCGTACAGGAGCGGGTTGGCGAAGGTGGAGCACATGGCTACAATGTGGAAGAGGGTATAGATGAGCTTGTATTGTCTTAAGCTGAGCACCAGGTCTAGGTCACTGGCTAGTTGAAACACGTGGAAGGGTAGCCAGCATGTGGCGAAGACTACAACCACCATAACCAGCATCTTGGTGGTCTTCTTCCTGCGCTGGACGGCGTCGACGCGGCTCGCTGGACTCATGTGGTTCTTCAGCTTCACCCAGATGCAGATGTAGGCATAACTGATGATGGAGAGTGGCAGCACGTACTGCAGCAGTAACATAGACAGGCTGTAAATGACTCCATCTCTGCTGCTGCCGTAAGGCCACTTCTCATAGCAGACTGAGATCCTCAGGTTGATGGACGGGATCTCCTCCTGACGGTACTCTCTGAAGATGGCGAGCGGGCTGGCCAGCATGGAGGACAGCGTCCAGGTGAGAGCCATGATGAGCAGGCTGCTTCGCCAGGTGAGGCGCTGGCCCAGGTGGAACACGATACACCTGTAGCGCTCCAGAGCGATGACGGTCAGCGTCAGGATCGATACGTGAACGCTCAGCGCTTGGGCGAACGGGACCATGTGACACAGCACCGCGCCAAACTTCCACTCGTCGAGCAAGGTATAAACCAGTGTGAACGGTAAGCACAACGTATCCACCAGCAGGTCGGCCAGGGCCAGGTTAGCTATGAAGAAGTTAGTGACTGTCCTCATGTTCCGGAAGCGGATGATCATGTAGATGACTAGGGCGTTGCCTACTAGGCCCAGTAAGATGATCAGACTATACGCCGTGATCAAAGCAGCCTGGACTCCTACATGCTTGGTGATGTCAGAGTGGAACCCCGGCCGGTCGAGGTGGAGGCTGAGACTGTCGTTACCCAGGATGCCTTGCTGCCAGTGGGTGGAGGTGGTGTCCATGTGGACTGGCTGTTGGAGGGGTCTGGGTTTAAAGGGTCTGAGGGGTCATGTTTTCTGCTGGGAGGTAAGGAGGGAGGATCACTGGAGCTGGTCAGTCAGTCCAAATACAGTTTATATAGTCCAATACTGATGGTAACACTGCAAAGTCCAGTCACTGAAGCCAACTAGTCCCTGGTCCAGTCCAGATACACTGGGAGCACTGCCTGGTCTGGTCTGGTCTGGTCTGGTCTGGTTATTCAGTCTACTGGTAGGGAAGACAACACTGCCTGGTCTCTCAGTCAGCTGGGAAGTCCAGATACCTGCAGTAGGAGAAACAACAGATGGAACATTCTCAGTGATAACACAGAGGAGAGGGGTCAGGGGTCAGGTGAAAGACAAATTCTACAACCACCAGAGTAAAACATGAGCAAAATATGGGTTGTTAGCTCTCTGAGTCTGGAGGAGGGGACAACTAACTTAGGGAGGTTCATAGATAGCTCTGGAGGAGGGGACAGCTAAATTAGGGAGGTTCATAGATAGCTCTGGAGGAGGGGACAACTAACTTAGGGAGGTTCCTAGATAGCTCTGGAGGAGGGGACAACTAACTTAGGGAGGTTCATAGATAGCTATGGAGGAGGCTACAACTAAATTAGGGAGGTTCATAGATAGCTCTGGAGGAGGGGACAACTAACTTATGAAGGTTCCTAGATAGCTCTGGAGGAGGGGACAACTAAATTAGGGAGGTTCATAGATAGCTCTGGAGGAGGGGACAGCTAACTTAGGGAGGTTCCTAGATAGCTCTGGAGGAGGGGACAACTAAATTAGGGAGGTTCATAGATAGCTCTGGAGGAGGGGACAACTAACTTAGGGAGGTTCCTAGATAGCTCTGGAGGAGGGGAAAACTAACTTAGGGAGGTTCATAGATAGCTCTGGAGGAGGCTACAACTAAATTAGGGAGGTTCATAGATAGCTCTGGAGAGGGGAAAACTAACTTAGGGAGGTTCCTAGATAGCTCTGGAGGAGGGGACAACTAAATTAGGGAGGTTCAAAGATAGCTCTGGAGGAGGGGACAACTAACTTAGGGAGGTTCATAGATAGCTCTGGAGGAGGGGAAAACTAACTTGGGGAGGTTCATAGATAGCTCTGGAGGAGGTGGGACAACTAACTTAGGGAGGTTCATAGATAGCTCTGGAGGAGGGGACAACTAACTTAGGGAGGTTCATAGATAGCTCTGGAGGAGGGGACAACTAACTTAGGGAGGTTCATAGATAGCTCTGGAGGAGGGGACAACTAAATTAGGGCGGTTCATAGATAGCTCTGGAGGAGGGGACAGCTAACTTAGGGAGGTTCATAGATAGCTCTGGAGGAGGCTACAACTAAATTAGGGAGGTTCATAGATAGCTCTGGAGGAGGCTACAACTAACTTAGGGAGGTTCATAGATAGCTCTGGAGGAGGCTACAACTAACTTAGGGAGGTTCATTGATAGCTCTGGAGGAGGCTACAACTAACTTAGGGAGGTTCATAGATAGCTCTGGAGGAGGTGGGACAACTAACTTAGGGAGGTTCATAGATAGCTCTGGAGGAGGGGACAACTAACTTAGCGAGGTTCATAGATAGCTCTGGAGGAGGGGACAACTAAATTAGGGAGGTTCATAGATAGCTCTGGAGGAGGCTACAACTAACTTAGGGAGGTTCATAGATAGCTCTGGAGGAGGGGACAACTAAATTAGGGAGGTTCATAGATAGCTCTGGAGGAGGCTACAACTAACTTAGGGAGGTTCATAGATAGCCTGGTGCTCTGGAGGGGACAACTAACTTAGGGCGGTTCCTAGATAGCCTGGTCCTCTGGAGGAGGGGACAGCTAACTTAGGGAGGTTCATAGATAGCCTGGTGCTCTGGAGGAGGGGACAACTAACTTAGGGAGGTTCATAGATAGCCTGGTCCTCTGGAGGAGGGGACAACTAACTTAGGGAGGTTCATAGATAGCCCGGTCCTCTGGAGGAGGGGACAGCTAACTTAGGGAGGTTCATAGATAGCCTGGTCCTCTGGAGGAGGGGGTAGCTAACTTAGGGAGGTTCATATATAGCCTGGTCCTCTGGAGGAGGGGACAGCTAACTTAGGGAGGTTCCTAGTTATCCTGGTCCTCTGGAGGAGGGGACAGCTAACTTAGGGAGGTTCATAGATAGCTCTGGAGGAGGGGACAACTAAATTAGGGCGGTTCATAGATAGCTCTGGAGGAGGGGACAGCTAACTTAGGGAGGTTCATAGATAGCTCTGGAGGAGGCTACAACTAAATTAGGGAGGTTCATAGATAGCTCTGGAGGAGGCTACAACTAACTTAGGGAGGTTCATAGATAGCTCTGGAGGAGGCTACAACTAACTTAGGGAGGTTCATTGATAGCTCTGGAGGAGGCTACAACTAACTTAGGGAGGTTCATAGATAGCTCCGGAGGAGGTGGGACAACTAACTTAGGGAGGTTCATAGATAGCTCTGGAGGAGGGGACAACTAACTTAGGGAGGTTCATAGATAGCTCTGGAGGAGGGGACAACTAAATTAGGGAGGTTCATAGATAGCTCTGGAGGAGGCTACAACTAACTTAGGGAGGTTCATAGATAGCTCTGGAGGAGGGGACAACTAAATTAGGGAGGTTCATAGATAGCTCTGGAGGAGGCTACAACTAAATTAGGGAGGTTCATAGATAGCTCTGGAGAGGGGAAAACTAACTTAGGGAGGTTCCTAGATAGCTCTGGAGGAGGGGACAACTAAATTAGGGAGGTTCAAAGATAGCTCTGGAGGAGGGGACAACTAACTTAGGGAGGTTCATAGATAGCTCTGGAGGAGGGGAAAACTAACTTGGGGAGGTTCATAGATAGCTCTGGAGGAGGTGGGACAACTAACTTAGGGAGGTTCATAGATAGCTCTGGAGGAGGGGACAACTAACTTAGGGAGGTTCATAGATAGCTCTGGAGGAGGGGACAACTAACTTAGGGAGGTTCATAGATAGCTCTGGAGGAGGCTACAACTAAATTAGGGAGGTTCATAGATAGCTCTGGAGGAGGCTACAACTAACTTAGGGAGGTTCATAGATAGCTCTGGAGGAGGCTACAACTAACTTAGGGAGGTTCATTGATAGCTCTGGAGGAGGCTACAACTAACTTAGGGAGGTTCATAGATAGCTCTGGAGGAGGTGGGACAACTAACTTAGGGAGGTTCATAGATAGCTCTGGAGGAGGGGACAACTAACTTAGGGAGGTTCATAGATAGCTCTGGAGGAGGGGACAACTAAATTAGGGAGGTTCATAGATAGCTCTGGAGGAGGCTACAACTAACTTAGGGAGGTTCATAGATAGCTCTGGAGGAGGGGACAACTAAATTAGGGAGGTTCATAGATAGCTCTGGAGGAGGCTACAACTAACTTAGGGAGGTTCATAGATAGCCTGGTGCTCTGGAGGGGACAACTAACTTAGGGCGGTTCCTAGATAGCCTGGTCCTCTGGAGGAGGGGACAGCTAACTTAGGGAGGTTCATAGATAGCCTGGTGCTCTGGAGGAGGGGACAACTAACTTAGGGAGGTTCATAGATAGCCTGGTCCTCTGGAGGAGGGGACAACTAACTTAGGGAGGTTCATAGATAGCCCGGTCCTCTGGAGGAGGGGACAGCTAACTTAGGGAGGTTCATAGATAGCCTGGTCCTCTGGAGGAGGGGGTAGCTAACTTAGGGAGGTTCATATATAGCCTGGTCCTCTGGAGGAGGGGACAGCTAACTTAGGGAGGTTCCTAGTTATCCTGGTCCTCTGGAGGAGGGGACAGCTAACTCAGGGAGGTTCATAGATAGCCTGGTCCTCTGGAGGAGGGGACAGCTAACTTAGGGAGGTTCATAGATAGCCTGGTCCTCTGGAGGAGGGGACAACTAACTTAGGGAGGTTCCTAGTTATCCTGGTCCTCTGGAGGAGGGGACAGCTAACTTAGGGAGGTTCATAGATTGCCTGGTCCTCTGGAGGAGGGGGCAGCTAACTTAGGGAGGTTCATAGATAGCCTGGTCCTCTGGAGGAGGGGACAGCTAACTTAGGGAGGTTCATAGATAGCCTGGTCCTCTGGAGGAGGGGACAGCTAACTTAGGGAGGTTCATAGATAGTCTTGTCCTCTGGAGGAGGGGGCAGCTAACTTAGGGAGGTTCCTAGATTGCCCGGTCCTCTGGAGGAGGGGACAGCTAACTTAGGGAGGTTCATAGATTGCCTGGTCCTCTGGAGGAGGGGGCAGCTAACTTAGGGAAGTTCATAGATTGCCTGGTCCTCTGGAGGAGGGGACAACTAACTTAGGGAGGTTCATAGATAGCTCTGGAGGAGGGGAAAACTAACTTGGGGAGGTTCATAGATAGCTCTGGAGGAGGTGGGACAACTAACTTAGGGAGGTTCATAGATAGCTCTGGAGGAGGGGACAACTAACTTAGGGAGGTTCATAGATAGCTCTGGAGGAGGGGACAACTAAATTAGGGCGGTTCATAGATAGCTCTGGAGGAGGGGACAGCTAACTTAGGGAGGTTCATAGATAGCTCTGGAGGAGGCTACAACTAAATTAGGGAGGTTCATAGATAGCTCTGGAGGAGGCTACAACTAACTTAGGGAGGTTCATAGATAGCTCTGGAGGAGGCTACAACTAACTTAGGGAGGTTCATAGATAGCTCTGGAGGAGGTGGGACAACTAACTTAGGGAGGTTCATAGATAGCTCTGGAGGAGGGGACAACTAACTTAGGGAGGTTCATAGATAGCTCTGGAGGAGGGGACAACTAAATTAGGGAGGTTCATAGATAGCTCTGGAGGAGGCTACAACTAACTTAGGGAGGTTCATAGATAACTCTGGAGGAGGGGACAACTAAATTAGGGAGGTTCATAGATAGCTCTGGAGGAGGCTACAACTAACTTAGGGAGGTTCATAGATAGCTCTGGAGGAGGGGACAACTAAATTAGGGAGGTTCATAGATAGCTCTGGAGGAGGCTACAACTAACTTAGGGAGGTTCATAGATAGCCTGGTGCTCTGGAGGGGACAACTAACTTAGGGCGGTTCCTAGATAGCCTGGTCCTCTGGAGGAGGGGACAGCTAACTTAGGGAGGTTCATAGATAGCCTGGTGCTCTGGAGGAGGGGACAACTAACTTAGGGAGGTTCATAGATAGCCTGGTCCTCTGGAGGAGGGGACAACTAACTTAGGGAGGTTCATAGATAGCCCGGTCCTCTGGAGGAGGGGACAGCTAACTTAGGGAGGTTCATAGATAGCCTGGTCCTCTGGAGGAGGGGGTAGCTAACTTAGGGAGGTTCATATATAGCCTGGTCCTCTGGAGGAGGGGACAGCTAACTTAGGGAGGTTCCTAGTTATCCTGGTCCTCTGGAGGAGGGGACAGCTAACTTAGGGAGGTTCATAGATAGCCTGGTCCTCTGGAGGAGGGGACAGCTAACTTAGGGAGGTTCATAGATAGCTCTGGAGGAGGGGACAACTAAATTAGGGCGGTTCATAGATAGCTCTGGAGGAGGGGACAGCTAACTTAGGGAGGTTCATAGATAGCTCTGGAGGAGGCTACAACTAAATTAGGGAGGTTCATAGATAGCTCTGGAGGAGGCTACAACTAACTTAGGGAGGTTCATAGATAGCTCTGGAGGAGGCTACAACTAACTTAGGGAGGTTCATTGATAGCTCTGGAGGAGGCTACAACTAACTTAGGGAGGTTCATAGATAGCTCTGGAGGAGGTGGGACAACTAACTTAGGGAGGTTCATAGATAGCTCTGGAGGAGGGGACAACTAACTTAGGGAGGTTCATAGATAGCTCTGGAGGAGGGGACAACTAAATTAGGGAGGTTCATAGATAGCTCTGGAGGAGGCTACAACTAACTTAGGGAGGTTCATAGATAGCTCTGGAGGAGGGGACAACTAAATTAGGGAGGTTCATAGATAGCTCTGGAGGAGGCTACAACTAACTTAGGGAGGTTCATAGATAGCCTGGTGCTCTGGAGGGGACAACTAACTTAGGGCGGTTCCTAGATAGCCTGGTCCTCTGGAGGAGGGGACAGCTAACTTAGGGAGGTTCATAGATAGCCTGGTGCTCTGGAGGAGGGGACAGCTAACTTAGGGAGGTTCATAGATAGCCTGGTGCTCTGGAGGAGGGGACAACTAACTTAGGGAGGTTCATAGATAGCCCGGTCCTCTGGAGAAGGGGACAACTAACTTAGGGAGGTTCATAGATAGCCCGGTCCTCTGGAGGAGGGGACAGCTAACTTAGGGAGGTTCATAGATAGCCTGGTCCTCTGGAGGAGGGGGTAGCTAACTTAGGGAGGTTCATATATAGCCTGGTCCTCTGGAGGAGGGGACAGCTAACTTAGGGAGGTTCCTAGTTATCCTGGTCCTCTGGAGGAGGGGACAGCTAACTTAGGGAGGTTCATAGATAGCCTGGTCCTCTGGAGGAGGGGACAGCTAACTTAGGGAGGTTCATAGATAGCCTGGTCCTCTGGAGGAGGGGACAACTAACTTAGGGAGGTTCCTAGTTATCCTGGTCCTCTGGAGGAGGGGACAGCTAACTTAGGGAGGTTCATAGATTGCCTGGTCCTCTGGAGGAGGGGGCAGCTAACTTAGGGAGGTTCATAGATAGCCTGGTCCTCTGGAGGAGGGGACAGCTAACTTAGGGAGGTTCATAGATAGCCTGGTCCTCTGGAGGAGGGGACAGCTAACTTAGGGAGGTTCATAGATAATCTTGTCCTCTGGAGGAGGGGGCAGCTAACTTAGGGAGGTTCCTAGATTGCCCGGTCCTCTGGAGGAGGGGACAGCTAACTTAGGGAGGTTCATAGATTGCCTGGTCCTCTGGAGGAGGGGGCAGCTAACTTAGGGAAGTTCATAGATTGCCTGGTCCTCTGGAGGAGGGGACAACTAACTTAGGGAGGTTCATAGATAGCTCTGGAGGAGGGGACAACTAACTTAGGGAGGTTCATAGATAGCTCTGGAGGAGGGGACAACTAACTTAGGGAGGTTCATAGATAGCTCTGGAGGAGGGGACAACTAAATTAGGGCGGTTCATAGATAGCTCTGGAGGAGGGGACAGCTAACTTAGGGAGGTTCATAGATAGCTCTGGAGGAGGCTACAACTAAATTAGGGAGGTTCATAGATAGCTCTGGAGGAGGCTACAACTAACTTAGGGAGGTTCATAGATAGCTCTGGAGGAGGCTACAACTAACTTAGGGAGGTTCATTGATAGCTCTGGAGGAGGCTACAACTAACTTAGGGAGGTTCATAGATAGCTCTGGAGGAGGTGGGACAACTAACTTAGGGAGGTTCATAGATAGCTCTGGAGGAGGGGACAACTAACTTAGGGAGGTTCATAGATAGCTCTGGAGGAGGGGACAACTAAATTAGGGAGGTTCATAGATAGCTCTGGAGGAGGCTACAACTAACTTAGGGAGGTTCATAGATAGCTCTGGAGGAGGGGACAACTAAATTAGGGAGGTTCATAGATAGCTCTGGAGGAGGCTACAACTAACTTAGGGAGGTTCATAGATAGCCTGGTGCTCTGGAGGGGACAACTAACTTAGGGCGGTTCCTAGATAGCCTGGTCCTCTGGAGGAGGGGACAGCTAACTTAGGGAGGTTCATAGATAGCCTGGTGCTCTGGAGGAGGGGACAACTAACTTAGGGAGGTTCATAGATAGCCTGGTCCTCTGGAGGAGGGGACAACTAACTTAGGGAGGTTCATAGATAGCCCGGTCCTCTGGAGGAGGGGACAGCTAACTTAGGGAGGTTCATAGATAGCCTGGTCCTCTGGAGGAGGGGGTAGCTAACTTAGGGAGGTTCATATATAGCCTGGTCCTCTGGAGGAGGGGACAGCTAACTTAGGGAGGTTCCTAGTTATCCTGGTCCTCTGGAGGAGGGGACAGCTAACTTAGGGAGGTTCATAGATAGCCTGGTCCTCTGGAGGAGGGGACAGCTAACTTAGGGAGGTTCATAGATAGCCTGGTCCTCTGGAGGAGGGGACAACTAACTTAGGGAGGTTCCTAGTTATCCTGGTCCTCTGGAGGAGGGGACAGCTAACTTAGGGAGGTTCATAGATTGCCTGGTCCTCTGGAGGAGGGGGCAGCTAACTTAGGGAGGTTCATAGATAGCCTGGTCCTCTGGAGGAGGGGACAGCTAACTTAGGGAGGTTCATAGATAGCCTGGTCCTCTGGAGGAGGGGACAGCTAACTTAGGGAGGTTCATAGATAGTCTTGTCCTCTGGAGGAGGGGGCAGCTAACTTAGGGAGGTTCCTAGATTGCCCGGTCCTCTGGAGGAGGGGACAGCTAACTTAGGGAGGTTCATAGATTGCCTGGTCCTCTGGAGGAGGGGGCAGCTAACTTAGGGAAGTTCATAGATTGCCTGGTCCTCTGGAGGAGGGGACAACTAACTTAGGGAGGTTCATAGATAGCTCTGGAGGAGGGGAAAACTAACTTGGGGAGGTTCATAGATAGCTCTGGAGGAGGTGGGACAACTAACTTAGGGAGGTTCATAGATAGCTCTGGAGGAGGGGACAACTAACTTAGGGAGGTTCATAGATAGCTCTGGAGGAGGGGACAACTAACTTAGGGAGGTTCATAGATAGCTCTGGAGGAGGGGACAACTAAATTAGGGCGGTTCATAGATAGCTCTGGAGGAGGGGACAGCTAACTTAGGGAGGTTCATAGATAGCTCTGGAGGAGGCTACAACTAAATTAGGGAGGTTCATAGATAGCTCTGGAGGAGGCTACAACTAACTTAGGGAGGTTCATAGATAGCTCTGGAGGAGGCTACAACTAACTTAGGGAGGTTCATAGATAGCTCTGGAGGAGGTGGGACAACTAACTTAGGGAGGTTCATAGATAGCTCTGGAGGAGGGGACAACTAACTTAGGGAGGTTCATAGATAGCTCTGGAGGAGGGGACAACTAAATTAGGGAGGTTCATAGATAGCTCTGGAGGAGGCTACAACTAACTTAGGGAGGTTCATAGATAGCTCTGGAGGAGGGGACAACTAAATTAGGGAGGTTCATAGATAGCTCTGGAGGAGGCTACAACTAACTTAGGGAGGTTCATAGATAGCTCTGGAGGAGGGGACAACTAAATTAGGGAGGTTCATAGATAGCTCTGGAGGAGGCTACAACTAACTTAGGGAGGTTCATAGATAGCCTGGTGCTCTGGAGGGGACAACTAACTTAGGGCGGTTCCTAGATAGCCTGGTCCTCTGGAGGAGGGGACAGCTAACTTAGGGAGGTTCATAGATAGCCTGGTGCTCTGGAGGAGGGGACAACTAACTTAGGGAGGTTCATAGATAGCCTGGTCCTCTGGAGGAGGGGACAACTAACTTAGGGAGGTTCATAGATAGCCCGGTCCTCTGGAGGAGGGGACAGCTAACTTAGGGAGGTTCATAGATAGCCTGGTCCTCTGGAGGAGGGGGTAGCTAACTTAGGGAGGTTCATATATAGCCTGGTCCTCTGGAGGAGGGGACAGCTAACTTAGGGAGGTTCCTAGTTATCCTGGTCCTCTGGAGGAGGGGACAGCTAACTTAGGGAGGTTCATAGATAGCCTGGTCCTCTGGAGGAGGGGACAGCTAACTTAGGGAGGTTCATAGATAGCTCTGGAGGAGGGGACAACTAAATTAGGGCGGTTCATAGATAGCTCTGGAGGAGGGGACAGCTAACTTAGGGAGGTTCATAGATAGCTCTGGAGGAGGCTACAACTAAATTAGGGAGGTTCATAGATAGCTCTGGAGGAGGCTACAACTAACTTAGGGAGGTTCATAGATAGCTCTGGAGGAGGCTACAACTAACTTAGGGAGGTTCATTGATAGCTCTGGAGGAGGCTACAACTAACTTAGGGAGGTTCATAGATAGCTCTGGAGGAGGTGGGACAACTAACTTAGGGAGGTTCATAGATAGCTCTGGAGGAGGGGACAACTAACTTAGGGAGGTTCATAGATAGCTCTGGAGGAGGGGACAACTAAATTAGGGAGGTTCATAGATAGCTCTGGAGGAGGCTACAACTAACTTAGGGAGGTTCATAGATAGCTCTGGAGGAGGGGACAACTAAATTAGGGAGGTTCATAGATAGCTCTGGAGGAGGCTACAACTAACTTAGGGAGGTTCATAGATAGCCTGGTGCTCTGGAGGGGACAACTAACTTAGGGCGGTTCCTAGATAGCCTGGTCCTCTGGAGGAGGGGACAGCTAACTTAGGGAGGTTCATAGATAGCCTGGTGCTCTGGAGGAGGGGACAACTAACTTAGGGAGGTTCATAGATAGCCTGGTCCTCTGGAGGAGGGGACAACTAACTTAGGGAGGTTCATAGATAGCCCGGTCCTCTGGAGGAGGGGACAGCTAACTTAGGGAGGTTCATAGATAGCCTGGTCCTCTGGAGGAGGGGGTAGCTAACTTAGGGAGGTTCATATATAGCCTGGTCCTCTGGAGGAGGGGACAGCTAACTTAGGGAGGTTCCTAGTTATCCTGGTCCTCTGGAGGAGGGGACAGCTAACTTAGGGAGGTTCATAGATAGCCTGGTCCTCTGGAGGAGGGGACAGCTAACTTAGGGAGGTTCATAGATAGCCTGGTCCTCTGGAGGAGGGGACAACTAACTTAGGGAGGTTCCTAGTTATCCTGGTCCTCTGGAGGAGGGGACAGCTAACTTAGGGAGGTTCATAGATTGCCTGGTCCTCTGGAGGAGGGGGCAGCTAACTTAGGGAGGTTCATAGATAGCCTGGTCCTCTGGAGGAGGGGACAGCTAACTTAGGGAGGTTCATAGATAGCCTGGTCCTCTGGAGGAGGGGACAGCTAACTTAGGGAGGTTCATAGATAGTCTTGTCCTCTGGAGGAGGGGGCAGCTAACTTAGGGAGGTTCCTAGATTGCCCGGTCCTCTGGAGGAGGGGACAGCTAACTTAGGGAGGTTCATAGATTGCCTGGTCCTCTGGAGGAGGGGGCAGCTAACTTAGGGAAGTTCATAGATTGCCTGGTCCTCTGGAGGAGGGGACAACTAACTTAGGGAGGTTCATAGATAGCTCTGGAGGAGGGGAAAACTAACTTGGGGAGGTTCATAGATAGCTCTGGAGGAGGTGGGACAACTAACTTAGGGAGGTTCATAGATAGCTCTGGAGGAGGGGACAACTAACTTAGGGAGGTTCATAGATAGCTCTGGAGGAGGGGACAACTAACTTAGGGAGGTTCATAGATAGCTCTGGAGGAGGGGACAACTAAATTAGGGCGGTTCATAGATAGCTCTGGAGGAGGGGACAGCTAACTTAGGGAGGTTCATAGATAGCTCTGGAGGAGGCTACAACTAAATTAGGGAGGTTCATAGATAGCTCTGGAGGAGGCTACAACTAACTTAGGGAGGTTCATAGATAGCTCTGGAGGAGGCTACAACTAACTTAGGGAGGTTCATAGATAGCTCTGGAGGAGGTGGGACAACTAACTTAGGGAGGTTCATAGATAGCTCTGGAGGAGGGGACAACTAACTTAGGGAGGTTCATAGATAGCTCTGGAGGAGGGGACAACTAAATTAGGGAGGTTCATAGATAGCTCTGGAGGAGGCTACAACTAACTTAGGGAGGTTCATAGATAGCTCTGGAGGAGGGGACAACTAAATTAGGGAGGTTCATAGATAGCTCTGGAGGAGGCTACAACTAACTTAGGGAGGTTCATAGATAGCTCTGGAGGAGGGGACAACTAAATTAGGGAGGTTCATAGATAGCTCTGGAGGAGGCTACAACTAACTTAGGGAGGTTCATAGATAGCCTGGTGCTCTGGAGGGGACAACTAACTTAGGGCGGTTCCTAGATAGCCTGGTCCTCTGGAGGAGGGGACAGCTAACTTAGGGAGGTTCATAGATAGCCTGGTGCTCTGGAGGAGGGGACAACTAACTTAGGGAGGTTCATAGATAGCCTGGTCCTCTGGAGGAGGGGACAACTAACTTAGGGAGGTTCATAGATAGCCCGGTCCTCTGGAGGAGGGGACAGCTAACTTAGGGAGGTTCATAGATAGCCTGGTCCTCTGGAGGAGGGGGTAGCTAACTTAGGGAGGTTCATATATAGCCTGGTCCTCTGGAGGAGGGGACAGCTAACTTAGGGAGGTTCCTAGTTATCCTGGTCCTCTGGAGGAGGGGACAGCTAACTTAGGGAGGTTCATAGATAGCCTGGTCCTCTGGAGGAGGGGACAGCTAACTTAGGGAGGTTCATAGATAGCCTGGTCCTCTGGAGGAGGGGACAACTAACTTAGGGAGGTTCCTAGTTATCCTGGTCCTCTGGAGGAGGGGACAGCTAACTTAGGGAGGTTCATAGATTGCCTGGTCCTCTGGAGGAGGGGGCAGCTAACTTAGGGAGGTTCATAGATAGCCTGGTCCTCTGGAGGAGGGGACAGCTAACTTAGGGAGGTTCATAGATAGCCTGGTCCTCTGGAGGAGGGGACAGCTAACTTAGGGAGGTTCATAGATAGCCTGGTCCTCTGGAGGAGGGGGCAGCTAACTTAGGGAGGTTCCTAGATTGCCCGGTCCTCTGGAGGAGGGGACAGCTAACTTAGGGAGGTTCATAGATTGCCTGGTCCTCTGGAGGAGGGGACAACTAACTTAGGGAGGTTCATAGATAGCTCTGGAGGAGGGGAAAACTAACTTGGGGAGGTTCATAGATAGCTCTGGAGGAGGTGGGACAACTAACTTAGGGAGGTTCATAGATAGCTCTGGAGGAGGGGACAACTAACTTAGGGAGGTTCATAGATAGCTCTGGAGGAGGGGACAACTAACTTAGGGAGGTTCATAGATAGCTCTGGAGGAGGGGACAACTAAATTAGGGCGGTTCATAGATAGCTCTGGAGGAGGGGACAGCTAACTTAGGGAGGTTCATAGATAGCTCTGGAGGAGGCTACAACTAAATTAGGGAGGTTCATAGATAGCTCTGGAGGAGGCTACAACTAACTTAGGGAGGTTCATAGATAGCTCTGGAGGAGGCTACAACTAACTTAGGGAGGTTCATTGATAGCTCTGGAGGAGGCTACAACTAACTTAGGGAGGTTCATAGATAGCTCTGGAGGAGGTGGGACAACTAACTTAGGGAGGTTCATAGATAGCTCTGGAGGAGGGGACAACTAACTTAGGGAGGTTCATAGATAGCTCTGGAGGAGGGGACAACTAAATTAGGGAGGTTCATAGATAGCTCTGGAGGAGGCTACAACTAACTTAGGGAGGTTCATAGATAGCTCTGGAGGAGGGGACAACTAAATTAGGGAGGTTCATAGATAGCTCTGGAGGAGGCTACAACTAACTTAGGGAGGTTCATAGATAGCCTGGTGCTCTGGAGGGGACAACTAACTTAGGGCGGTTCCTAGATAGCCTGGTCCTCTGGAGGAGGGGACAGCTAACATAGGGAGGTTCATAGATAGCCTGGTGCTCTGGAGGAGGGGACAACTAACTTAGGGAGGTTCATAGATAGCCTGGTCCTCTGGAGGAGGGGACAACTAACTTAGGGAGGTTCATAGATAGCCCAGTCCTCTGGAGGAGGGGACAGCTAACTTAGGGAGGTTCATAGATAGCCTGGTCCTCTGGAGGAGGGGGCAGCTAACTTAGGGAGGTTCATATATAGCCTGGTCCTCTGGAGGAGGGGACAGCTAACTTAGGGAGGTTCCTAGTTATCCTGGTCCTCTGGAGGAGGGGACAGCTAACTTAGGGAGGTTCATAGATAGCCTGGTCCTCTGGAGGAGGGGGCAGCTAACTTAGGGAGGTTCATAGATAGCCTGGTCCTCTGGAGGAGGGGACAGCTAACTTAGGGAGGTTCATAGATAGCCTGGTCCTCTGGAGGAGGGGGCAGCTAACTTAGGGAGGTTCATAGATAGCCTGGTCCTCTGGAGGAGGGGACAGCTAACTTAGGGAGGTTCCTAGATTGCCTGGTCCTCTGGAGGAGGGGGCAGCTAACTTAGGGAAGTTCATAGATTGCCTGGTCCTCTGGAGGAGGGGACAACTAACTTAGGGAGGTTCCTAGATAGCTCTGGAGGAGGGGACAACTAACTTATGGAGGTCCATAGATAGCTCTGGAGTAGGGGACAACTAACTTAGGGAGGTTCATAGATTGCCTGGTCCTCTGGAGGAGGGGGCAGCTAACTTAGGGAGGTCCATAGATAGCCTGGTCCTCTGGAGGAGGGTACAGCTAACTGGTACAGTTCATAGATATCCCTGGCTCCTCAATATACACCCTGATATACAACATTACTCATCTCCCTCTCTCTGGTCTATCTCTCTGTCTGTTCCAGGTCTGTCTTTTTCTCTCTCTCTCTCTCTCTCTCTCTCTCTCTCTCTCTCTCTCTCTCTCTCTCTCTCTCTCTCTCTCTCTCTCTCTCTCTATCTCTCTCTCTCTCTCTCTCTCTCTCTCTATCTCCATATCTCTCTCTATTTATCTAGCTCTCTCTCTATCTCCATATCTCTCTCTATTTATCTAGCTCTCTCTCTATCTCCATATCTCTCTCTATTTATCTAGCTCTCTCTCTATCTCCATATCTCTCTCTATTTATCTAGCTCTCTCTCTCTCTCTCTCTATTTATCTCTCTCTGTGTACCTACAATATTGTGCTCTTCTTTCTAGGTTGTAATTTGTGGAAGTCTATATAAATCATGATCGGTGGTCATCTCTCCTATAGTTCCCTACCGTCCGGGTTTATAGTCTATGTGTGTGTGTGTGTGTGTGTGTGTTTATAATTCATAATCAGTGGGCATCCCTCCTATCCTTCCTCACTGTGTGTTTATAGGAGAGGGCTTGAGGAGAGAGATATACTGCTGCATGGCGTACACTGTTTACTGTCTCTGTGTCCTGTGTCTCCACCGCAAAACCAGAATACTGTTTACTGTTTACTGTCTCTGTGTCTCCACCACAAAACCAGAAACCTGTTTACTGTCTCTGTGTCCTGTGTCTCCACCACAAAACCAGGACACTGTTTACTGTCTCTGTGTCCTGTGTCTCCACCACAAAACCAGTACACTGTTTACTGTGTGTCCTGTGTCTCCACCACAAAACCAGAAACCTGAAATGACACTAGTGCTGCAAAAACATTTCCCAGGTCCAGAAATCTTGGTTAGTTTGGAAGATTCCTGATTCTCCGGAATCAGAAGGGAGTAAGCATGAAATCCAGAATACTCACATTTCTGGAAAACCTGGGTATTTTAGGAAACCCAAATGACACCCTAATCCCTAAATAGGGCACCTATCCCCTATATAGTGCACCTATCCCCTATATAGTGCACCTATCCCCTATATAGTGCACCTGTCCCCTATATAGTGCACCCATCCCCTATATAGTGCACCCGTCCCCTATATAGTGCACCCATCCCCTATATAGTGCACCTGTCCCCTATACAGTGCACCTGTCCCCTATATAGTGCACCAATTTTGACCAGAGACCCTATATAGGGGATAGGTGTCATGGTTCCACCTGTCACCAGAGGGCAGCAGAGACTGTCCTAGCGACATTAACCACACTCAGGTGTGTCCTATTTACCCATTATATGTCCCTGTTAAAAGAGGTGTGTTTTCTGTTGTCCTTTGCTGAAGCTTGAATTGTTTCCTGAGTGAGGTCGCTTCCTGAGTGAGGTCGCTTCCTGAGTGAGGTCGCTTCCTGAGTGAGCTCCCTTCCTGAGTGAGGTCGCTTCCTGAGTGAGGTCCCTTCCTGAGTGAGGTCCCTTCCTGAGTGAGGTCGCTTCCTGAGTGAGGTCGCTTCCTGAGTGAGGTCCCTTCCTGAGTGAGGTCCCTTCCTGAGTGAGGTCCCTTCCTGAGTGAGGTCGCTTCCTGAGTGAGGTCCCTTCCTGAGTGAGGTCCCTTCCTGAAAGAGGTCGCTTCCTGAGTGAGGTTTTGAGACCAAGCGGTTATCTTTTCGTTATTTAATTAATTGTCTTCCTTATTCTTCTTCTTCCCAATTGTACTGTGATCCCGCGGCTACCGTTTCCCAGTAAAGTATTATGTTAATCCTTAACCACTGATTCCACGTCTCGTCTTTTCTCTGCACCTGGGTAGCAAACCTCACCACGTCAAAATAGGGTGCCATTTGGGACTCACAAAAACACAGCGTGAAGAAAGCTCCTTGATTATTTGCACAAGGGAAAAACTCTGTAGATGGTCTCTAAATAGAGTCTATTAATTGAAATTCAGTGCACACCACACGCATGCTGGTCGACTCTCAGTACAGTGCACTCACCATCCTCCTGCCAGGTAGCTTGCTCAATAGCTGATGATGTCAAATTAAATGTACACGTTAAATTGTGTGCAAGTTTGAGGGTGTTCTTAGACAGTGAGTTTGGGGAAACAGAATCATTACTGCCGCAAAAACAATCAAATACGGATGCGTCCCATATCGTACCCTATACCATGTACACTTCATTCAGTACTCTGGTATGATATAAAAAATAAAAAAAATAAAAAAATATATGATCTGATATGATCTATTATCTGATATTACCTATTATCTGATTTTAGGGGTGAGCTAAGTTATCTACCCTCCCAGCACCTTATCCCTCCCAGCCTCAGCCTCCAACCCTCCCAGCACCTCATCCTTCCCAGCCTCCAACCCTCCCAGCACTTTATCCCTCCCAGCCTCAGCCTCCAACCCTCCCAGCACTTTATCCCTCCCAGCCTCAGCCTCCAACCCTCCCAGCACCTTATCCCTCCCAGCCTCAGTCTCCAACCCTCCCAGCACCTGATCCCTCCTAGCCTCAGCCTCCAACCCTCCCAGCACCTCATCCTTCTCAGCCTCCAACCCTCCTAGCACCTCATCCTTCTCAGCCTCCAACCCTCCCAGCACCTCATCCTTCCCAGCCTCCAACCCTCCTAGCACCTCATCCCTCCCAGCCTCCAACCCTCCTAGCACCTCATCCCTCCCAGCCTCAGTCTCCAACCCTCCCAGCACCTGATCCCTCCTAGCCTCAGCCTCCAACCCTCCCAGCACCTCATCCTTCTCAGCCTCCAACCCTCCCAGCACCTCATCCTTCCCAGCCTCCAACCCTCCCAGCACTTTATCCCTCCCAGCCTCAGCCTCCAACCCTCCCAGCACTTTATCCCTCCCAGCCTCAGCCTCCAACCCTCCCAGCACCTTATCCCTCCCAGCCTCAGTCTCCAACCCTCCCAGCACCTGATCCCTCCTAGCCTCAGCCTCCAACCCTCCCAGCACCTCATCCTTCTCAGCCTCCAACCCTCCTAGCACCTCATCCTTCTCAGCCTCCAACCCTCCCAGCACCTCATCCTTCCCAGCCTCCAACCCTCCTAGCACCTCATCCCTCCCAGCCTCAGTCTCCAACCCTCCCAGTACCTGATCCCTCCTAGCCTCAGCCTCCAACCCTCCCAGCACCTCATCCTTCACAGCCTCAGTCTCCAACCCTCCCAGCACCTGATCCCTCCTAGCCTCAGTCAGCAACACTCCCAGCAATTCAGCTCCAGGGGAGACAAACACAGATACAATGGCAGGCCAGAAGGAATTCAGACTGAAATATGGAATCAGAAGCATACTGCATGTGTCTGGGTCAGAAATAAGACTTGTCGATTAATACATCTATCTGGGTTGGTGGGTTTGTGTTTATTATGCAGGCTATACTAATATTTGGATCAGAACAACTGCCTACCTACACTTAGCATTATAAAACAACCTTCCTTCGTTCTCAGCTCTAATCACTCTTTGTCAATGTGGTGCTGTCAGCAGACATATGGGGATAGCATTCAGACAGACAGACAAGGGGACAGGGGGACAGACAGATAGACAGACAGGGGGATAGACAGACAGACAGACAGGGGGATAGACAGACAGGGGGATAGACAGACAGGGGGATAGACAGACAGATAGACAGACAGACAGACAGACAGACAGACGGACGGACGGACGGACGGACGGACGGACGGACGGACGGACGGACGGACGGACGGACGGACGGACGGACGGACGGACGGACGGACGGACAGGGGGATGGACAGACAGACAGGGGGATAGACAGGGGGATAGACAGACAGACAGACAGACAGACAGACAGACAGGGGGATAGACAGGGGGATAGACAGGGGGATAGACGGGGATAGACAGACAGAGGGATAGACAGGGGGGAGACAGGGGGACAGACAGACAGACAGGGGGACAGACAGACAGGCGGACGGACGGACAGACAGGGGGATAGACAGACAGACAGACAGACAGGGGGATAGACAGGGGGATAGACAGACAGAGGGATAGACAGGGGGGAGACAGGGGGACAGACAGGGGACAGACAGACAGGGGACAGACAGACAGGGGGACAGACGGTCAGACAGACAGACGGTCAGACAGACAGACAGACAGACAGGCAGACAGACAGACAGGGGGATAGAGAATGGGTGCAGTTTATCTGAAGTATTAGGTGCTTAGTAATTGTCTCCAGGGCTTTCTAAAAAGCAGGCATTTGTCTGCAATAAGCTGTAACCTGCTGTGAACCAACACAAACAGAACCAACTAGTGAAATGTATGCTACAGACTTTACTATCGATATGTCAATCTCACGATTTAAATACGACACTAAAGTAAACTCACCATCGTAGACCTCTATTCATGATCTGATGACAACGTCTGCTATTGTGTGTTAGGCTTTAGGCTACATGGTTGTTATTTCGTTATGTCTCAGTAGCCTCTATTTACCAAAGACAGTGCTGATACATTTAATCAGAATCCATCTGTATCAGGGAAATGAGAGGTGACGAAAGTGAATTGCATTAAGCTACGGATGTAACTTTTGATCCTAAACTATTAACCGTGATATATATATATATACAGTCACAAATCAGTTATATATTATTGTACAGGTAAACTGTATACATCTTCAGTAACCTATCCAATCATTCAATTACTCACCTTTCCCCCTCTTAGTCGCAGGCTATAGCTCCTTGGTAAACGAGTCTTCAAATGAGATGTTGCACGGAACAAGTGAAAATCCTGAAGCTCCTCCTAAGCAGAGTGGAGCGCACATATGCTGCGTGTGCTCTCTCCCTCTCTCCTTTTATTTATTTATCTCTCTCCTTTTATTTCTCTCTCTCTCTCCTTTTATTTCTCTCTCTCTCTCCTTTTATTTCTCTCTCTCTCTCCTTTTATTTATTTATCTCTCTCTCTCCTTTTATTTATTTATTTATCTCTCTCTCTCCCTCCTTTTATTTATTTATCTCTCTCCTTTTATTTATTTATCTCTCTCTCCTTTTATTTCTCTCTCTTTCTCTCTCTTTTTATTTCTCTCTCTCTCGCTCTTTTTATTTCTCTCTCTCTCTCTCTCCTTTTATTTCTCTCTCTCTCTCTCTCCTTTTATTTCTCTCTCTTTCTCTCTCCTTTTATTTCTCTTTCTCTCTCCTTTTATTTCTCTTTCTCTCTCCTTTTATTTCTCTCTCTCTCTCTCCTTTTATTTCTCTCTCTCTCTCTCTCCTTTTATTTCTCTCTCTCTCTCTCTCCTTTTATTTCTCTCTCTCTCTTTCTCCTTTTATTTCTCTCTCTCTCTCTCTCCTTTTATTTCTCTCTCTCTCTCTCTCCTTTTATTTCTCTCTCTCTCTCTCTTTTTATTTCTCTCTCTCTCTCTCTTTTTATTTCTCTCTCTCTCTCTCTTTATTTCTCTCTCTCTCTTTTTTATTTCTCTCTCTCTCTCTCCTTTTATTTCTCTCTCCCTCTCCTTTTATTTCTCTCTCCCTCTCCTTTTATTTCTCTCTCTCTCCTTTTATTTCTCTCTCTCTCCTTTTCTTTCTTTCTCTCTCTCTTTCTTTCTCTCTCTCCTTTTCTTTCTTTCTTTCTTTCTTTCTTTCTTTCTTTCTTTCTTTCTTTCTTTCTTTCTCTCTCTCTCTCTCTCTCTCTCTCTCTCTCTCTCTCTCTCTCTCTCCTTTTATTTCTTTCTCTTTCTCTCTCTTTCTCCTTTTATTTATCTCTCTCTCCTTTTATTTCTCTCTCTCTCCCTCTCTCTCCTTTTATTTCTCTCCCTCTCTCTCCTTTTTTTCTCTCTCTCTCTCTCCTTTTCTGTATCTCTCTCTCCCTCTCACAGACCTCATATATAGTGGATAGATCCTGACTATATAACAATAATATATTATTTTCCTATTGATTTTAAATATGAACCAAAGCAATGCATGTCAAATCAAATTGTGCCAAATGTTTCTTTCAGTGCTAGTTCTCTCTCTCTCTCCCTCGCGTTTGACCTTGCTGGCGTTTTCATCATGTCAGTGTCACGCCCTGGCCACAGAGAGGTTTTTATTCTCTATGTTGGTTAGGTCAGGGTGTGACTAGGGTGGGCATTCTAGTTTCTTTATTTCTATGTTAGTGTGGTTCCCAATCAGAGGCAGCTGTCTATCGTTGTTTCTGATTGGGGATCATATATAAGTGGTCATTTTCCGTTTGGGTTTTGTGGGATGATGTTTTCTGTTTAGTGTTTTTTTCCTGACAGAACTGTTGGCTTTCGTTTTCTCCTTTTGTTATTTTGTTTGAGTGTTTTTTGAGAACATTAAATCATGAACACTTTCCACGCTGCGCTTTGGTCTCATTCCGACGACAGCCGTTACAGTCAGATCCAGAAGGAAACACCAAAGTGGTGTTTTTTTCCATTACTGTGGTTGATGCAGCATTGAACCTACCAATCAGGCAGCATATCTCAAGAACTCTTCTTCTTCAGGTTTCTGGGTCCACAGTGTTACTGCACACAGACAGACACAGTGTCACGACTTCCGCCGAAGTTGGCTCCCGTGCCTGTTCGGGCGGTGCTCGGCGGTCGTCGTCACCGGCCTACTAGCCGCCACCGATCCCTTTTTTCGTTGTCTGTTTGTTTTGTCTTATTAGTTGCACCTGTGTCTATTTGTGTGCTTGATGGGCTTCCTTATTTAAAGTACGTTTACCCGCCCTTGTTTTGTGCGGGATTATTCTTGTGTTACGTGTGTGCGTTATTTAGGTGTGTGCGTTATTTAGGTGTGTGCGTTATTTAGGTGTGTGCGGTATTTAGGTGTGTGCGTTATTTAGGTGTGTGCGTTATTTAGGTGTGTGCGGTATTTAGGTGTGTGCGGTATTTAGGTGTGTGCGGTATTTAGGTGTGTGCGGTATTTAGGTGTGTGCGGTATTTAGGTGTGTGCGTTATTTAGGTGTGTGCGGTATTTAGGTGTGTGCGGTATTTAGGTGTGTGCGGTATTTAGGTGTGTGCGGTATTTAGGTGTGTGCGGTATTTAGGTGTGTGCGGTATTTAGGTGTGTGCGGTATTTAGGTGTGTGCGTGTTCCAGACCTGGTACCCTGTGTTCTGGGGGGTCCATTTATATCCGCGCCCTGTTGTTGTGGGCTTGCTTTTGTGCCGTATTAAAGTGCACTTTTTCCCTGTGGAACTCTCTGCTCTCTGCGCCTGATTCTTCCTCACACACCTAGTCCCGCGTGACATACAGTGTATTTGTTACCTTGCTGGTCATTTACTATACCAAGGACTGTGCCCCTGTTGTGTAAAGTGGATCGTTTCTACAATTGTTTGTGTCACCAAAGCTAGGGAATCTCGACCCTGCAAATCTCTGAACAAAATAGTCACTAGACCAGTACATTGGAATATAAGAATATCATAAAGACATCGTGAGCTCTGAGAAGATCACGAAGACAGAGTAAGCTCTCAGGAGATCACGAAGACAGAGTAAGCTCTCAGGAGATCACGAAGACATCGTGAGCTCTCAGGAGATCACGAAGACAGAGTAAGCTCTCAGGAGATCACGAAGACAGAGTAAGCTCTCAGGAGATCATGAAGACAGAGTAAGCCACATAAAAAGAGAAAGATACATTGATTAATGAGCATGAATCCTACATGGCACCTTATTATCTCTATAGTGCAGAGCCCTGGTCAAAAGTAGTGCACTAGATGGGGAATAGGGTGCATTTGGGAGACAGTAAATATCAGATGCTGGTGTTATCCACCTCACCTTCACATATTCAGAATGGGTCCTCTGTCTACATCACATGCGTGGGTGTTTAATTCCCTGAAACAAGGCTGCACCTAGTGTACTGAGATCTAATAACAGCCCTTGGTGGAATCACTACGTTGCATGTTCCAAATGGCACCCTATTCCCTGTGGGCCCTGGTCAAATGGCACCCTATTCCCTGTGGGCCCTGGTCAAATGGCACCCTATTCCCTGTGGGCCCTGGTCAAATGGCACCCTATTCCCTGTGGGCCCTGGTCAAATGGCACCCTATTCCCTGTGGGCCCTGGTCAAATGGCACCCTATTCCCTATGAGCTCTGGTCAAATGGTACCCTATTCCCTATGGGCCCCGGTCAAATGGCACCCTATTCCCTATGAGCCCTGGTCAAATGGCACCCTATTCCCTATGAGCTCTGGTCAAATGGCACCCTATTCCCTATGGGCCCTGGTCAAATGGCACCCTATTCCCTATGGGCCCTGGTCAAATGGATCCCTATTCCCTATGAGCCCTGGTCAAATGGCACCCTATTCCCTATGAGCTCTGGTCAAATGGCACCCTATTCCCTATGGGCCCTGGTCAAATGGCACCCTATTCCCTATGAGCTCTGGTCAAATGGCACCCTATTCCCTATGGGCCCTGGTCAAATGGATCCCTATTCCCTATGGGCCCTGGTCAAATGGCACCCTATTCCCTATGGGATCTGGTCAAATGGCACCCTATTCCCTATGGGATCTGGTCAAATGGCACCCTATTCCAGTTTGTTATCCATTGATTGCACGTTGGCTAATAGGACGGATGGTAGAGGCAGATTACCCACTCACCGTCGGATCCTTACAAAGCACCCCGACCTACGTCCCCGATATCTCTGTCTCCTCTTCATGCGAATGACGGGGAATGGGGCCTTGTCTGGTTAAGAGCCCGTAAAACAGCAGCCATCTCCTCCGGCGCCGTTGTATTCGTACTTGCACAACTCAAATCGCTGTTTGAAAACTGTTTTCTGCCCCTCCCAAAATATGTAATTTGTGGATAATTGGCCCTCTTTCTGGGACTCCCCCACAAACAGGACCAAGCCTGGCCTGCTGAGGAGTGATGGACTCCATTCTAGCTGGAGGGGTGCTCTCATCTTATCTACCAACATAGACAGGGCTCTGACTCCTCTAGCTCCACAATGAGATAGGGTGGAGGCTAGGCAGCAGGCTGTCAGCCAGACTGTTAGCCAGCCTGCCAGCTTAGTGGAATTTGCCCCTAGCACAGTCAGTGTAGTCAGCTCAGTTTTCCCAATCAAATGAAATCAAATGATACAACCCCTCCCAAAAAAATCTATTTTAATTCCAGGTTGTAAGGCAACAAAATAGGAAAAGGGGGTTGAATACCTTCGCAAGCCACTGTATGTTGAACATAATAAACTTCTCCCTATCTTCTGGATGTGTACCAAACTCACTAAAAGTGGCAATAATAAAGCCTCTCTTGAAAAAGCCAAACCTTGACCCGGAAAAAAATAAAAAAATACACTACCGTTCAAAAGTTTTAGAACACCTACTCATTCAAGGATATTTCTTTATTTTTACTATTTTCTACATTGTAGAATAATAGTGAAGACATCAAAACTATGACATAACACATATGGAATCATGTAGTAACCAAAGAAAAGTGTTAAACAAATCTAAATATATTTTATATTTGAGATTCTTTAAATAGCCCGCCATTGCCTCTGACAGCTTTGCACATTCTTGGCATTCTCTCATTCTTGGCCCAGGGATGTGAAGGTAAACGGCAAGGCAATGGAGTGATGAACCACCCCTTGCGGTCTCTGCCTGGCCTGCTCCCCTCTCTCCACTGGAATTATCTGACCCTATTACGGGAGATGAGTCACTGGCTTGCTAGTGCTCTCCCATGCCATCCCTAGGAGTCGTGCATCACGTCGTGCCAGGCTTTTCTTCTGATATAGTCAACCTGAGGGTTCAGTCACTGACGTGATCTCCCTTTCTGTCCTTGTGCTGTGGAGAAGATCTTTGTGGGCTGTACTCGGCCTTGTCTCAGGGTAGTAAGTTAGTGGTCTGTAATATCCCTTTGGTGTGGTCTTTGGAAAAGTAACTTTGGACGAGGCACAGTGTTACCTGATCCCCCCCGTCTCATCCTCCAGTATATATGCAGCAATAGTCTATGTTCCGGGGGACTGGGGTCAGTCTGTCCTATCTGGTATAAATATCCTATCTTATCTGGTGTCCTGTGTGATCTTATGTATGCTCCCTCTAATTCTCCTCTCTCTCCCTCCCCATGCCTCAGGACTACCTGGCCTGATGACTCCTTGGTGTCTCCAGTCCACCTAGTCGTGCTGCTGATCCAGTTTCAACTGTTCTGCCTGCGGCTATGGAACCCTGACCTGTTCACCGGACGTGCTACCTTGTCCCAGACCTGCTGTTCTCTCACAATCTCTCACTCTCTCTCACTTCTGTGGTGCTGACCTGTTGCACCCTCTATAACCACTGTGATTATTATTTGACCCTGCTGGTCATCAATGAACGTTTGAACATCTTGTAGAACGATCTGGCCTTAATGTCCATGTCCACATACAATCTCCACCCGGCACAGCCAGAACAGGACTGGTTCCTCTCTAGGTTTCTTCATAGGTTCCAGCATTTCTAGGGAGTTTTTTTAGCCACCGTGCTTCTATATCTGCATTGCTTGCTCTCTGTGGTTTTAGGCTGGGTTTCTGTATAAGCACTTTGTGACAACCAATACATTTGATTAATTGATTGAGAGCACCAGCTGTTCCGGATGACTGTGTGATCACGCTCTCCATAGCCGATGTGAGTAAGACCTTTAAACAGGTCAACATTCACAAGGCTGCGGGGCCAGATGGATTACCAGGACGAGTATTGAGCATGCTCTGACTAGCTGGCAAGTGTCTTCACTGACATTTTCAACCTCTCCCGGACCCAGTTTGTTACACCTACATGTTTTAAGCAGACCACCATACCTCCATCTATAGCTATGAAATGTTTTGAAAGGCTGGTCATGGCTCACATCAATACCATCATCCCAGACTCCCTGGACCCACACCAATTCGCATACCGCCCCAACAGATCCACAGATGACGCAATCTCTATTGCACTCCACACTGTCCTTTCCCACCTGGACAAAAGGAATACCTACGTGAGAATGCTTTTCATTGACTACAGCTCAGCGTTTAACAACATAGTGCCCTCCATCACTAAGCTAAGGACCCTGGGATTGAACACCTCCCTCTGCAACTGAATCCAGGACATCCTGACGAGCCATCCCCAGGTGGTGAGGGTAGGCAGCAACACATCCGCCACACTGACCCTCAACACGGGGGCCCCTCAGGGGTGCGTGCTTAGTCCCCTCCCCTCCCCTCCTTTACTCCCTGTTCACCCACGCGTGGCCGCACACGACTCCGACACCATCATTAAGTTTGCTGACGACACGAAAGTGGTAGGCCTGATCACCAACGACGATGAGACAGCCTATAGGGAGGAGGTCAGAGACCTGGCAGTGTGGTGCCAGGACAACAACCAACAAACAAAAAGGAAAACTTGGCTCCATCATTCATTGAATCAGATGCCTCATTCATCACAAAGCCCGCTGATACTGCCAACTACTTTAATGACTTTTACATTGGCAAGATAAACAAACTTAAGGATGACATGCCAGCAACAAACGCTGACACTACACATCCAAGTATATCGGACCAAAGTATGAAAAACAAGAATTGTACTTTTGAATTCCGTAAAGTGAGTGTGGAAGAGGTGAAAAAATAGTTGTCTATAAACAATGACAAGCCACCGGGGTCTGACAACTTGGATGGAAAATTACTGAGGATAATAGCGGACAATATTGCCACTCCTATTTGCCATATCTTCAATTTAAACCTACTAGAGAGCGTGTGCCCTCAGGCTTGGAGGGAAGCTAAAGTCATTCTGCTACCAAAGAATAGTATAGCCCCCTTTACTGGCTCAACTAGCCCACCAATCAGCCTGTTACCAATCCTTAGTAAACTTCTGGAAAAAATACAGATACAATGACCAGAAAATGGTTTGACCAGATACAATGCCATTTCACAGTAAACAAATTGACAACAGACTTTCAGCTTATAGGGAAGGACATTCAACAAGCACAGCACTTACACAAATGACTGATGATTGGCTGAGAGAAACTGATGACAAAGTGATTGTGGGGGCTGTCTTGTTAGACTTCAGTGCGGCTTTTGACATTATCAATCATAGTCAGCTTCAGAAAAAAACGTATGTGTTATGGCTTTACATCCATGCTATAAAGTGGATAAAGAGTTATCTGTCTAACAGAACACAGAGGGTGTTCTTCAATGGAAGCCTCTCCAACATAATCCAGGTAGAATCAGGAATTCCCCAGGGGAGCTGTCTAGGGCCCTTACTTTTTAAAATCTTATCTAATGACATGCCACTGGCTTTGAGTAAAGCCAGTGTATTTATGTATGCGGATGGGTCAACACTATACACGTCAACTACTACAGTGACTGAAATGACTGCAATACTTATCAAAGAGCTGCAGTTAGTTTCAGAATGGGTGGCAAGGAATAAGTTAGTCCTAAATATTTCAAACTTAAAGCATTGTATTTAGGACAAAGCATTCACTAAACCCTAAATCTCAACTAAATCTTGTAATAAATAATGTGGAAATTGAGCAAGTTGAGGTGACTAAACTGCTTGGAGTAACCCTAGATTGTAAACTGTCATGGTTAAAACATATTGATGCAGTAGTAGCTAAGATGGGGAGAAGTCTGTCCATAATAAAGCGCTGCTCTACCTTCTTAACAACACTGTCAACAACGCAGGTCCTACAGGCCCTAGTTTCTACCTTCTTAACAACACTATCAACAAGGCAGGTCCTACAGGCCCTAGTTTCTACCTTCTTAACAACACTATCAACAAGGCAGGTCCTACAGGCCCTAGTTTCTACCTTCTTAACAACACTATCAACAAGGCAGGTCCTACAGGCCCTAGTTTCTACCTTCTTAACAACACTATCAACAAGGCAGGTCCTACAGGCCCTAGTTTCTACCTTCTTAACAACACTATCAACAAGGCAGGTCCTACAGGCCCTAGTTTCTACCTTCTTAACAACACTATCAACAAGGCAGGTCCTACAGGCCCTAGTTTCTACCTTCTTAACAACACTATCAACAAGGCAGGTCCTACAGGCCCTAGTTTCTACCTTCTTAACAACACTATCAACAAGGCAGGTCCTACAGGCCCTAGTTTCTGCCTTCATAACAACACTATCAACAAGGCAGGTCCTACAGGCCCTAGTTTCTACCTTCTTAACAACACTATCAACAAGGCAGGTCCTACAGGCCCTAGTTTCTACCTTCTTAACAACACTATCAACAAGGCAGGTCCTACAGGCCCTAGTTTCTACCTTAACAACACTATCAACAAGGCAGGTCCTACAGGCCCTAGTTTCTACCTTCTTAACAACACTATCAACAAGGCAGGTCCTACAGGCCCTAGTTTCTACCTTCTTAACAACACTATCAACAAGGCAGGTCCTACAGGCCCTAGTTTCTACCTTCTTAACAACACTATCAACAAGGCAGGTCCTACAGGCCCTAGTTTCTACCTTCTTAACAACACTATCAACAAGGCAGGTCCTACAGGCCCTAGTTTCTACCTTCTTAACAACACTATCAACAAGGCAGGTCCTACAGGCCCTAGTTTCTACCTTCTTAACAACACTATCAACAAGGCAGGTCCTACAGGCCCTAGTTTCTACCTTCTTAACAACACTATCAACAAGGCAGGTCCTACAGGCCCTAGTTTCTACCTTCTTAACAACACTATCAACAAGGCAGGTCCTACAGGCCCTAGTTTCTACCTTCTTAACAACACTATCAACAAGGCAGGTCCTACAGGCCCTAGTTTCTACCTTCTTAACAACACTATCAACAAGGCAGGTCCTACAGGCCCTAGTTTCTACCTTCTTAACAACACTATCAACAAGGCAGGTCCTACAGGCCCTAGTTTCTACCTTCTTAACAACACTATCAACAAGGCAGGTCCTACAGGCCCTAGTTTCTACCTTCTTAACAACACTATCAACAAGGCAGGTCCTACAGGCCCTAGTTTCTACCTTCTTAACAACACTATCAACAAGGCAGGTCCTACAGACCCTAGTTTCTACCTTCTTAACAACACTATCAACAAGGCAGGTCCTACAGGCCCTAGTTTCTACCTTCTTAACAACACTATCAACAAGGCAGGTCCTACAGGCCCTAGTTTCTACCTTCTTAACAACACTATCAACAAGGCAGGTCCTACAGGCCCTAGTTTCTACCTTCTTAACAACACTATCAACAAGGCAGGTCCTACATGCCCTAGTTTCTACCTTCTTAACAACACTATCAACAAGGCAGGTCCTACAGGCTCTAGTTTCTACCTTAACAACACTATCAACAAGGCAGGTCCTACAGGCCCTAGTTTCTACCTTCTTAACAGCACTATCAACAAGGCAGGTCCTACAGGCCCTAGTTTCTACCTTCTTAACAGCACTATCAACAAGGCAGGTCCTACAGGCCCTAGTTTCTACATTCTTAACAACACTATCAACAAGGCAGGTCCTACAGGCCCTAGTTTCTACCTTAACAACACTATCAACAAGGCAGGTCCTACAGACCCTAGTTTCTACCTTCTTAACAACACTATCAACAAGGCAGGTCCTACAGGCCCTAGTTTCTACCTTCTTAACAACACTATCAACAAGGCAGGTCCTACAGGCCCTAGTTTCTACCTTAACAACACTATCAACAAGGCAGGTCCTACAGGCCCTAGTTTCTACCTTCTTAACAACACTATCAACAAGGCAGGTCCTACAGGCCCTAGTTTCTACCTTCTTAACAACACTATCAACAAGGCAGGTCCTACAGGCCCTAGTTTCTACCTTCTTAACAACACTATCAACAAGGCAGGTCCTACAGGCCCTAGTTTCTACCTTCTTAACAGCACTATCAACAAGGCAGGTCCTACAGGCCCTAGTTTCTACATTCTTAACAACACTATCAACAAGGCAGGTCCTACAGGCCCTAGTTTCTACCTTAACAACACTATCAACAAGGCAGGTCCTACAGGCCCTAGTTTCTACCTTAACAACACTATCAACAAGGCAGGTCCTACAGGCCCTAGTTTCTACCTTAACAACACTATCAACAAGGCAGGTCATACAGGCCCTAGTTTTTTCACTACTGTTCAGTGGTGTAGTCAGGTGCCACAAAGAGGGACTTTTTACAATTGTCTCAGAACAGGGCAGCACGGCTGGCCCTTGGATGAACACAGAGAGCTAATATTATTAATATGCATGTCAATCTCTCCTGGCTCAAAGTGGAATAGAGATTGACTTCATCACTAGTTGTTTTTGTTAAAAGTGTTGACAAACTGAATGTACTAAGCTGTCTGTTTAAACTACTAGCACACAGCTTACCCCACAAGACATGCCACCAGAGGTCTCTTCACAATCCCCAAGTCCAGAACAGACTAGCGCTAGCACACGCACTCTACACACACGTACATTGTGATATTTTGTATGATGGTATTATACATTTTGTATTATACAGAGCATTCAGAAAGTATTCAGACCCCTTCACTTTTTCCACATTTTGTTACGTTACTAATACTAATATAATATTACTAATATGGATTAAATTGTTTTTCCCCTCCCCTCATCAATCTACACACAATACCCCATAATGACAAAGCAAAAACAGGTATTTAGAAATTTTTGCAAATATATAAATCCCCAAAAACTTAAATACTGGTGTGGTCCCTCACTATAGGTGCACTTCTCCACATGGCCAGACTTCTGGTGGTCTTCTCCACATGGCCAGACTTCTGGTGGTCTTCTCCACATGGCCAGACTTCTGGTGGTCTTCTCCACATGGCCAGACTTCTAGTGGTCTTCTCCACATGGCCAGACTTCTAGTGGTCTTCTCCACATGGCCAGACTCCTAGTGGTCTTCTCCACATGGCCAGACTTCTGGTGGTCTTCTCCACATGGCCAGACTCCTAGTGGTCTTCTCCACATGGCCAGACTTCTGGTGGTCTTCTCCACATGGCCAGACTTCTAGTGGTCTTCTCCACATGGCCAGACTCCTAGTGGTCTTCTCCACATGGCCAGACTTCTGGTGGTCTTCTCCACATGGCCAGACTTCTAGTGGTCTTCTCCACATGGCCAGACTTCTAGTGGTCTTCTCCACATGGCCAGACTTCTAGTGGTCTTCTCCACGTGGCCGGTCTTCTAGTGTTCTTCTCCACATGGCCAGACTTCTAGTGGTCTTCTCCACATGGCCAGACTTCTAGTGGTCTTCTCCACATGGCCAGACTTCTAGTGGTCTTCTCCACATGGCCAGACTTCTAGTGGTCTTCTCCACATGGCCAGACTTCTAGTGGTCTTCTCCACGTGGCCAGACTTCTAGTGGTCTTCTCCACGTGGCCGGTCTTCTAGTGTTCTTCTCCACATGGCCAGACTTCTAGTGGTCTTCTCCACATGGCCAGACTTCTAGTGGTCTCCTCTCCTTTTAATGCCATGTGGTCTAAAATAGACACCAAAAGTCAACATACTGTACATTTCAATATTGCCATTTTGAATGATAGCAACATTCAAATCTGCCTTATGGAATGACGTTGACATCACGGTCACAAATACTAGGACTGAAATGGCTAAGAAAACACCACCCATACCAGTATCTACAGCAGGAGTTGTGTGAATTAATGAACACATTTATCGCTGTCTGTCCTGTATGTTTGCGATGCGTCAATTCAGCCAACTTAGGCTATTAATGTATCACCACCAGCCAATCACATCACACCAGAACTATTTCACACCATTCAAACTTCCCGCCACACACAAATCAAATCAACATTTTATTTGTCACATACACATGGTTAGCAGATGTTAATGCGAGTGTAGCGAAATGCTTGTGCTTCTAGTTCCGACAATGCAGTAATAACCAACGAGTAATCTAACCTAACAATTCCACAACTACTACCTTATACACACAAGTGTAAAGGGATAAAGAATATGTACATAAAGATATGAATGAGTGATGGTACAGAACGGCATAGGCAAGATGCAGTAGATGGTATAGAGTACAGTATATACATATGAGATGAGTAATATAGGGTATGTAAACATAAAAGTGCATAGTTTAAAGTGGCTAGTGATACATGTATTACATAAAGATGGCAAGATGCAGTAGATGATATAGAGTACAGTATATACATATACATTATATTAAGTGGCATTGTTTAAAGTGGCTAGTGATACATTTTTGATCAATTTCCATCAATTCCATTATTAAAGTGAGCTGGAGTTGAGTCAGTATGTTGGCAGCAGCCACTCGATGTTAGTGGTGGCTGTTTAACAGTCTGATGGCCTTGAGATAGAAGCTGTTTTTCAGTTTCTCGGTCCCAGCTTTGATGCACCTGTACTGACCTCGCCTTCTGGATGATAGCGGGGTGAACAGGCAGTGGCTCGGGTGGTTGTTGTCCTTGATGATCTTTATGGCCTTCCTGTGACATCGGGTGGTGTAGGTGTCCTGGGGGGCAGGTAGTTTGCCCCCGGTGATGCGTTGTGCAGACCTCACTACCCTCTGGAGAGCCCTGCGGTTGTGGGCGGAGCAGTTGCCGCACCAAGCGGTGATACAGCCCGACAGGATGCTCTCGATTGTGCATCTGTAGAAGTTTGTGAGTGCTTTTGGTGACAAGCCGAATTTCTTCAGCCTCCTGAGGTTGAAGAGGCGCTGCTGCGCCTTCTTCACAACGCTGTCTGTGTGGGTGGACCAATTCAGTTTGTCCGTGATGTGTACGCCGAGGAACTTAAAACTTACTACCCTCTCCACTACTGTCCCGTCGATGTGGATAGGGGGGTGCTCCCTCTGCTGTTTCCTGAAGTCCACGATCATCTCCTTTGTTTTGTTGACGTTGAGTGTCAGGTTAAAAAAAGGTGCCATGCCGTGTTTGTGGTGTAACCGGACCAATGTAACAGGAACAAACATAACCTTTTGCAAGGTTAATCGTCTTTATTGCGATCGGACAACACACTGGCTTTAGAAGAGGTAATATAGCTCCTGTCGTAATCTTCTATTTAGATAGCCGCCATATTTAAAGTGCTCTACCTTCGAACAATATAACTATTTACAGCTAACTGTTGTCAATGCAATAGACCATGCAGCTACAGGTGAACTTTGGTTTATTATGCCAGTATTAATGATTACACTCTTCACAGACTTATCATATAGGTCAAAAACAGTCTTGCACAAGTCCTACAGGCTCTCTTTGTAGGCCATATTTAATAATATCTTCAGTTTATCATAGTCACAATTGTAACCTAGATAACTTAGAAACTAAAAAAAAAGAAACGTCCTCTCACTGTCAACTGCGTTTATTTTCAGCAAACTTAATATGTATAAATATTTGTATGAACATAAGATTCAACAACTGAGACATAAACTGAACAAGTTTCACAGACATGTAACTAACAGAAATGGAATAATGTGTCCCTGAACAAAGCGGGAGGCAAAATCAAAAGTAACAGTCAGTATCTGGTGTGGCCACCAGCTGCATTAAGTACTGCAGTGCATCTCCTCCTCATGGACTGCACCAGATTTGCCAGTTATTGCTGTGAGATGTTACCCCACGCTTCCACCAAGGCACCTGCAAGTTCCCAGACATTTCTGGGGGGAATGGCCCTAGCCCTCACCCTCCGATCCAACAGGTCCCAGACGTGCTCAATGGGATTGAGATCCGGGCTCTTCGCTGGCCATGGCAGAACACTGACATTTCTGTCTTGCAGGAAATCACGCACAGAACAAGCAGTATGGCTGGTGGCATTGTCATGCTGGAGGGTCATGTCAGGATGAGCCTGCAGGAAGGGTACCACATGAGGGAGGAGGATGTCTTCCCTGTAACGAACAGCGTTGAGATTGCCTGCAATGACAACAAGCTCAGTCCGATGATGCTGTGACACACCGCCCCAGACCATGACGGACCCTCCACCTCCAAATCGATCCCGCTCCAGAGTACAGGCCTCGGTGTAACGCTCATTCCTTCGACGATAAATGCGAATCCGACCATCACATCTGGTGAGACAAAACCGTGACTCGTCAGAGAAGAGCACTTTTTGCCAGTCCTGTCTGGTCCAGCGACGGTGGGTTTGTGCCCATAGGCGACGTTGTTGCCGGTGACGTCTGGTGAGGACCTGCCTTACAACAGGCCTACAAGCCCTCAGTCCAGCCTCTCTCAGCCTATTGGCGACAGTCTGAGCACTGATGGATGGATTGTGCGTTCCTGTTGTGACTCAGTTGTCTCCATCCTGTACCTGTCCCGCAGGTGTGATGTTCGGATGTACCGATCCTGCGCAGGTGTTGTTACACGTGGTCTGCCACTGTGAGGATGATCAGTGAACAAGCATGGGAAACAGTGTTTAAACTCTTTACAATGAAGATCTGTGAAATTATTAGGATTTGTACGAATGATCTTTGAAAGACAGGGTCCTGAAAAAGGGTCTACATAGTTAGTTTTTTTCCTTGAAAATGAATAAAGCTCATTTCATGTGGCACATACACAATGTTTACCACTGCAATGTGTTACATAATGCATGACAATCTCAGATAATTAAACATTACTTTCCTTTTGTTTAAGGTCACTGTCACAACTACTTCTGGTACAAAGTCACGGATACTTAGAAGTCCTTTGGAAATAATTGTTACATGTCTTCAAGGCAAGAACTGTGAACAGCATGAGCTCCTCACAAAAGACCTCATCCAACATCAAGGGTCCATTTCCAGTTTGACATCACACAAAGTCAGCAGAAACTTTGGAGAGCAGACAGACGTCATGCAGCGATTTGATCAAGACTGTGAGCTGAAGCCAGAGTTCTGGAAAGCACTCAATCTCAAGTAGATCTGAGAACATTAAGTAGTAAGTGTGCATCTTGATCAGAAGGTGTTTGTTTGGACAGCTGGCAGGTTCTACGCAAGATTCCAGAACTTCCAAATAAACCTGTTGCATAAATTGGATATGAGGAACATCAGCATCCACAAACTGAATTTACACAATAAAACAAAAAACCGACCTGTTCGTTTTGCACGCAGACAGAGGCAAAAACTTTGACAGTTGATTTCAGCTGTAGTGCTGAGACCCTAGATTGGAAATCTTATCTTGAATGCCACAGTGAGAGAAGTAATTAGGGCTCCCAAGGCACTGCATCTCAGTGAAAGAGGTGTCACTACAGTCCCTGGTTCGATTCCAGGCTGTATCACATCCGGCAGTGATTGAGAGTCCCATAGGGCGGCGCACAATTGGCCCAGCGTCGTCCTGGTTTGGCCGGGGTAAGCCATCATTGTAAATAATAATTTGTTCTTAACTGACTTGCCTAGTTAAATAAAATAAAAAATATAAACAATGTAAGAAAGGGGAAAGAACACATAGAACTGTAACCGATGACAACGTAGAATCCCAACATATGTGTATTTACTTGTAGAACATTCAATTCCTTGTTGCATTTATTTATTTTAACTGAAAATATTTTGTGTACCTGTTTTTTTATAGAATTTATTGTAATTACTTTTATATACAACATTATGTCCCGTTAACATTCTTCCAGTTTTTTCCGTCTGAAACGTTGTATAGAAATAGGTTTTATGGGCTGTGATGTGTACACGGTACCAACTGCTACAGCCGAGCATTTCCCCATTTCTCTGGCCAACACCGTGTCTGAGCTGTAACAACACCGTGTCTGAGCTGTAACAACACCGTGTCGGAGCTGTAACAACACCGTGTCTGAGCTGTAACAACACCGTGTCTGAGCTGTAACAACACCGTGTCTGAGCTGTAACAACACCGTGTCGGAGCTGTAACAACACCGTGTCGGAGCTGTAACAACACCGTGTCGGAGCAGTAACAACACCGTGTCTGAGCTGTAACAACACCGTGTCTGAGCTGTAACAACACCGTGTCTGAGCAGTAACAACACCGTGTCTGAGCTGTAACAACATCGTGTCGGAGCTGTAACAACACCGTGTCTGAGCTGTAACAACACCGTGTCGGAGCTGTAACAACACCGTGTCTGAGCTGTAACAACACCGTGTCTGAGCTGTAACAACACCGTGTCTGAGCAGTAACAACACCGTGTCTGAGCTGTAACAACACCGTGTCTGAGCTGTAACAACACCGTGTCTGAGCTGTAACAACACCGTGTCTGAGCTGTAACAACACCGTGTCTGAGCAGTAACAACACCGTGTCTGAGCTGTAACAACACCGTGTCTGAGCTGTAACAACACCGTGTCTGAGCTGTAACAACACCGTGTCTGAGCTGTAACAACACCGTGTCTGAGCTGTAACAACACCGTGTCTGAGCTGTAACAACACCGTGTCTGAGCTGTAACAACACCGTGTCTGAGCTGTAACAACACCGTGTCTGAGCTGTAACAACACCGTGTCTGAGCTGTAACAACACCGTGTCTGAGCAGTAACAACACCGTGTCTGAGCTGTAACAACACCGTGTCTGAGCTGTAACAACACCGTGTCGGAGCAGTAACAACACCGTGTCGGAGCTGTAACAACACCGTGTCTGAGCTGTAACAACACCGTGTCGGAGCTGTAACAACACCGTGTCGGAGCAGTAACAACACCGTGTCGGAGCTGTAACAACACCGTGTCTGAGCTGTAACAACACCGTGTCTGAGCAGTAACAACACCGTGTCTGAGCTGTAACAACACCGTGTCTGAGCTGTAACAACACCGTGTCTGAGCTGTAACAACACCGTGTCGGAGCTGTAACAACACCGTGTCGGAGCTGTAACAACACCGTGTCGGAGCAGTAACAACACCGTGTCTGAGCTGTAACAACACCGTGTCTGAGCTGTAACAACACCGTGTCTGAGCAGTAACAACACCGTGTCTGAGCTGTAACAACACCGTGTCGGAGCTGTAACAACACCGTGTCTGAGCTGTAACAACACCGTGTCGGAGCTGTAACAACACCGTGTCTGAGCTGTAACAACACCGTGTCTGAGCTGTAACAACACCGTGTCTGAGCTGTAACAACACCGTGTCTGAGCAGTAACAACACCGTGTCTGAGCAGTAACAACACCGTGTCTGAGCATGTAACAACACCGTGTCTGAGCTGTAACAACACCGTGTCTGAGCTGTAACAACACCGTGTCTGAGCTGTAACAACACCGTGTCTGAGCTGTAACAACACCGTGTCTGAGCAGTAACAACACCGTGTCTGAGCTGTAACAACACCGTGTCTGAGCAGTAACAACACCGTGTCTGAGCTGTAACAACACCGTGTCTGAGCTGTAACAACACCGTGTCTGAGCTGTAACAACACCGTGTCTGAGCTGTAACAACACCGTGTCTGAGCTGTAACAACACCGTGTCTGAGCAGTAACAACACCGTGTCTGAGCTGTAACAACACCGTGTCTGAGCAGTAACAACACCGTGTCTGAGCTGTAACAACACCGTGTCTGAGCTGTAACAACACCGTGTCGGAGCAGTAACAACACCGTGTCGGAGCTGTAACAACACCGTGTCTGAGCTGTAACAACACCGTGTCGGAGCTGTAACAACACCGTGTCGGAGCAGTAACAACACCGTGTCGGAGCTGTAACAACACCGTGTCTGAGCTGTAACAACACCGTGTCTGAGCAGTAACAACACCGTGTCTGAGCTGTAACAACACCGTGTCTGAGCTGTAACAACACCGTGTCTGAGCTGTAACAACACCGTGTCGGAGCTGTAACAACACCGTGTCTGAGCTGTAACAACACCGTGTCTGAGCTGTAACAACACCGTGTCTGAGCTGTAACAACACCGTGTCGGAGCTGTAACAACACCGTGTCGGAGCAGTAACAACACCGTGTCTGAGCTGTAACAACACCGTGTCTGAGCTGTAACAACACCGTGTCTGAGCTGTAACAACACCGTGTCGGAGCTGTAACAACACCGTGTCTGAGCAGTAACAACACCGTGTCTGAGCTGTAACAACACCGTGTCTGAGCTGTAACAACACCGTGTCTGAGCTGTAACAACACCGTGTCTGAGCTGTAACAACACCGTGTCTGAGCAGTAACAACACCGTGTCTGAGCAGTAACAACACCGTGTCTGAGCAGTAACAACACCGTGTCTGAGCTGTAACAACACCGTGTCTGAGCTGTAACAACACCGTGTCTGAGCAGTAACAACACCGTGTCTGAGCTGTAACAACACCGTGTCTGAGCTGTAACAACACCGTGTCGGAGCTGTAACAACACCGTGTCTGAGCTGTAACAACACCGTGTCTGAGCAGTAACAACACAGTGTCTGAGCTGTAACAACACCGTGTCTGAGCTGTAACAACACCGTGTCTGAGCTGTAACAACACCGTGTCGGAGCTGTAACAACACCGTGTCGGAGCTGTAACAACACCGTGTCGGAGCTGTAACAACACCGTGTCGGAGCTGTAACAACACCGTGTCTGAGCTGTAACAACACCGTGTCTGAGCTGTAACAACACCGTGTCGGAGCTGTAACAACACCGTGTCTGAGCTGTAACAACACCGTGTCTGAGCTGTAACAACACCGTGTCTGAGCTGTAACAACACCGCGTCTGAGCTGTAACAACACCGCGTCGGAGCTGTAACAACACCGCGTCTGAGCTGTAACAACACCGTGTCTGAGCTGTAACAACACCGTGTCTGAGCTGTAACAACACCGTGTCTGAGCAGTAACAACACAGTGTCTGAGCTGTAACAACACCGTGTCTGAGCTGTAACAACACCGTGTCTGAGCTGTAACAACACCGTGTCGGAGCTGTAACAACACCGTGTCGGAGCTGTAACAACACCGTGTCGGAGCTGTAACAACACCGTGTCGGAGCTGTAACAACACCGTGTCTGAGCTGTAACAACACCGTGTCTGAGCTGTAACAACACCGTGTCGGAGCTGTAACTACACCGTGTCTGAGCTGTAACAACACCGTGTCTGAGCTGTAACAACACCGTGTCTGAGCTGTAACAACACCGCGTCTGAGCTGTAACAACACCGCGTCGGAGCTGTAACAACACCGCGTCTGAGCTGTAACAACACCGTGTCTGAGCTGTAACAACACCGTGTCTGAGCTGTAACAACACCGTGTCTGAGCTGTAACAACACCGTGTCGGAGCTGTAACAACACCGTGTCTGAGCTGTAACAACACCGTGTCGGAGCTGTAACAACACCGTGTCGGAGCTGTAACAACACCGTGTCTGAGCTGTAACAACACCGTGTCTTAGCTGTAACAACACCGTGTCTGAGCAGTAACAACACCGTGTCTGAGCTGTAACAACACCGTGTCTGAGCTGTAACAACACCGTGTCTGAGCTGTAACAACACCGTGTCTGAGCTGTAACAACACCGTGTTGGAGCTGTAACAACACCGTGTCTGAGCTGTAACAACACCGTGTCTGAGCTGTAACAACACCGTGTCTGAGCTGTAACAACACCGTGTCTGAGCTGTAACAACACCGTGTCTGAGCTGTAACAACACCGTGTCTGAGCTATAACAACACCGTGTCTGAGCTGTAACAACACCGTGTCTGAGGTGTAACAACACCGTGTCTGAGCTGTAACAACACCGTGTCGGAGCAGTAACAACACCGTGTCTGAGCTGTAACAACACCGTGTCTGAGCTGTAACAACACCGTGTCGGAGCAGTAACAACACCGTGTCTGAGCTGTAACAACACCGTGTCTGAGCTGTAACAACACCGTGTCTGAGCTGTAACAACACCGTGTCTGAGCTGTAACAACACCGTGTCGGAGCAGTAACAACACCGTGTCTGAGCTGTAACAACACCGTGTCGGAGCTGTAACAACACCGTGTCTGAGCTGTAACAACACCGTGTCTGAGCTGTAACAACACCGTGTTGGAGCTGTAACAACACTGTGTCGGAGCTGTAGCAACACTGTGTCGGAGAAGTAACTGGGTGGAAAGTTTATAGTAGTACGCTTTGTTATTTATTTCATCCAAAAAAGGCAACTTCAAGTTACTTTGCAATACAGTCCACTTCTGGATTATTTATTCAATTCAAGTGAAGGAGAAAAGTGAACGATTCAAAAATGTATTTTTTTAATGAATTTTATGAATTGACAAGTAACTATGGGTGACAAGTAACTATGGGTGACAACAGAGAGCCGTCAGTCAGCCAGGACCTGCGAGAGTCGTCAGTCAGCCAGGACCTGACAGAGTCGTCCTTCATTCCGGAGCTGCCGGAGTCCCCCGCCTGTCCGGAGCTGCCGGAGTTGTCCTTCACTCCGGTGCTGCCAGAATCTACCATCCATTCAGGACCCATGGCTAGGGTTCCCAGGCCAAGGTCGGCGGCGAGGATCGCCGCTCATAAGAGGCCACAGGGGCGATTAAGGAGGCGGACAAAAACAATGGTGAAGTGGGGTCCACGTCCCGCGCCAGAGCCGCCACCGCGGACAGACGCCCACCCAGACCCTCCCCTATAGGTTTAGGTTTTGCGGCCGCGTTTCATCTTCAATGCCCTTGCTAATGGAAGGAGTTTTTCACTCAAAATCTCACGATACATGGCCCCATTCATTTCCTTTACACGGATCAGTCGTCCTGGTCCCTTTGCAGAAAAACAGCCCCAAAGCATGATGTTTCCACCCCCATGCTTCACAGTAGGTATGGTGTTCTTTGGATGCAACTCAGCATTCTTTGTCCTCCAAACACGATGAGTTGAGTTTTTACCAAAAAAGTTCTATTTTGGTTTCATCTGACCATATGACATTCTCCCAATCTTCTTCTGGATCATCCAAATGCTCTCTAGCAAACTTCAGACGGGCCTGGACATGTACTGGCTTAAGCAGGGGGACACGTCTGGCACTGCAGGATTTGAGTCCCTGGCGGCGTAGTGTGTTACTGATGGTAGGCTTTGTTACTTTGGTCCCAGCTCTCTGCAGGTCATTCACTAGGTCCCCCCGTGTGGTTCTGGGATTTTTGCTCACCATTCTTGTGATCATTTTGACCCCACGGGGTGAGATCTTGCGTGGAGCCCCAGATCGAGGGAGATTATCAGTGGTCTTGTATGTCTTCCATTTCCTAATAATTGCTCCCACAGTTGATTTCTTCAAACCAAGCTGCTTACCTATTGCAGATTCAGTCTTCCCAGCCTGGTGCAGGTCTACAATTTTGTTTCTGGTGTCCTTTGACAGCTCTTTGGTCTTGGCCATAGTGGAGTTTGGAGTGTGACTGTTTGAGGTTGTGGACAGGTGTCTTTTATACTGATAACAAGTTCAAACAGGTGCCATTAATACAGGTAACGAGTGGAGGACAGAGGAGCCTCTTAAAGAAGAAGTTACAGGTCTGTGGGAGCCAGAAATCTTGCTTGTTTGTAGGTGACCAAATACTTATTTTCCACCATAATTTGCAAATAAATTCATTAAAAATCCTACAATGTGATTTTCTGGATTTTTTTTTCTCATTTTGTCTGTCATAGTTGAAGTGTACCTATGATGAAAATTACAGGCCTCTCTCATCTTTTTAAGTGGGAGAACTTGCACAATTGGTGGCTGACTAAATACTTTTTTGCCCCACTGTATAGTCTGGCTCTGAGGCTAGAGAACTATATAGTCTGTCTCTGAGGCTAGGGAACTATATAGTCTGGCTCTGAGGCTAGAGAACTATATAGTCTGTCTCTGAGGCTAGGGAACTATATAGTCTGGCTCTGAGGCTAGAGAACTATATAGTCTGGCTCTGAGGCTAGGGAACTATAAAGGCCCAAAAAAATAATAAATGTGATACATTTTTTATGTAATAATAATAATTAGATACACAGTTTAATTTACACACACACACACACACACACACACACACACACACACACACACACACACACACACACACACACACACACACACACACACACACACACACACACACACACACACACACACACACACACACACACACACACACCATCATCATTCTCTCTCTACTTCATCTCGGAGTGAATCCACTCCTCCCTACATTGCCTGGTGTTCTGCTATTCCTCACAGAGAGGAGGTTGGATCAGAGAGACAGGTGGAGACAGAAGATGACAGAAGCTTTTAGTGTTGGTAATAAAAAAAATATTGATTCAACGGAGAGATCTGTGGCTTAGCTTGAACCATCAGATACCGCTAGTGGAGATTGGGACATTTGATTCCCTGGGTAAACACTTACTGAAGGATGCTTCTATTATCTCTGCTGCCTGCCTGGCACTCAGAAGGAAAATTTCTCTGACTAGTTTTTAAAAATGTTTTTCTAAAGGCACATAATATATTGGATTACACATAGCCTATGCTTAGTTGGAGACATTTTGCTCCTAAATATTTTGCTGTGCAACCTGGCTTTATGATTCGGCAGCACCAGTGGGCAAAAATTGGAGATACACTACAAGACCAAAAGTATGTGGACACCTGCTCGTCGAACATCTCATTTCAAAATCATGGTGATTAATATGGAGTTGGTCCCCCACTTTGCTGCTATAACAGCCTCCACTCCTCTGGGAAAGCTTTCCACTAGATGTTGGAACATTGCTGCTATAACAGCCTCCACTCCTCTGGGAAAGCTTTCCACTAGATGTTGGAACATTGCTGCTATAACAGCCTCCACTCCTCTGGGAAAGCTTTCCACTAGATGTTGGAACATTGCTGCGGGGACTTGCTTCCATTAAGCCACAAGAGCATTAGTGAGATTGGGCACTGATGTTGGGCGATTAGGCCTGGCTCGCAGTCTGCGTTCCAATTCATCCCAAAGGTATTCAATGGGGTTGAGGTCAGGGCTCTGTGCAGGCCAGTCAAGTTCTTCCACACCGATCTTTAAAAAAATAATCTGTATGGACCTGGCTTTGTGCACGGGGCATTTTTATACTGAAACAGGAAAGGGCCTTCCCCAAACTGTTGCCACAAAGTTGGAAACACAGAATCATCTAGAATGTCATTGTATGCTGTAGCATTAAGATTTTTCTTCACTGGAACTAAGGGGCCCGAACCATGAAAAACAGCCCCAGACCATTATTCCTCCTCCACCAAACTTTACAGTTGGCACTATGCACTGGGGCAGGTAGTGTTCTCCTGGCATCCGCCAAACCCAGATTCGTCTGTCGGACTGCCAGATGGTGAGCGTGATTCATTACTCCAGAGAACCACTGCTCGAGAGTCCAATGGCGGCGAGCTTTATACCACTCGATGCTTGGCATTGTGCATGGTGGTCTTAGGCTTGTGTGCGGATGCTCGACCATGGAAACCCATTTTATGAAGTTCCCGACAAACAGTTATTGTGCTGACGTTGCTTCCAGAGGCAGTTTGGAACTCGGTAGTGAGTGTTGCAACCAAGGACAGACAATTTTTACGCACCACGCTCTTCAGCACTCGGCGGTCCCATTCTGTGAGGTTGTGTGGCCTACCACTTCACGGCTGAGCCGTTGTTGCTCCTAGATGTTTCCACTTCACAATAACAGCACTTACAGTTGACCGGGGCAGCTCTAGCAAGGCAGAACTTTGACAAACTGACTTGTTGGAAAGATGGCATCCTATGACTTAAAGTCATTCTACTCCCAATGTTTGTCTATGGATATTGCATAGCAGTGTTCTCGATTTTATACACCTGTCAGCAACGGTGTGGCTGAAATAGCCGAATCCACTAATTTTGAAGGGGTGTCCATATACTTTTGTATATATAGTGTATATAAAACCGTCCTTCATTTCCGAAACACCATTTTTTACTTTTAACAATAAAGAAGCAACATTTAACAAATTTCACTGTCCTTCAAGAGTTTCTGAATTTGTGAGGTAGAAGATCCTTTTGTACCTGTCAGTCTGATTAGGCTTCTCTGTACCACCGCCTTTGAGTATTGTGGTACAGATCCATGGGTGTAGCTATAGCAACATCAGGACTGACACATACTGTACACCCATGGTTGTAGCTATAGCAACATCAATATGCCTGTAGTTGTAGTTATAACACCATCAGGACTGACACATACTGTACACCCATGGTTGTAGCTATAGCAACGTCAATATGCCTGTAGATGTAGCTATAGCAACGTCAATATGCCTGTAGTTGTAGCTATAGCAACGTCAATATGCCTGTAGTTGTAGCTATAGCAACGTCAATATGCCTATAGTTGTAGCTATAGCAACATCAATATGCCTGTATTTGTAACTATAGCAACGTCAATATGCCTGTAGTTGTAGCTATAGCAACATCAATATGCCTGTAGTTGTTGCTATAGTAACATCGATATGCCTGTAGTTGTAGCTATAACAACATCAATATGCCTGTAGTTGTAGCTATAGCAACGTCAATATGCCTATAGTTGTAGCTATAGCAACGTCAATATGCCTCTAGTTGTAGCTATAGCAACATCAATATGCCTCTAGTTGTAGCTATAGCAACATCAATATGCCTCTAGTTGTAGCTATAGCAATGTCAATATGCCTATAGGTGTAGCTATAGCAACATCAATATGCCTGTAGTTGTAGCTATAGCAACATAAATATGCCTCTAGTTGTAGCTATAGCAACATCAATATGCCTGTAGTTGTAGCTATAGCAACATCAATATGCCTCTAGTTGTAGCTATAGCAACATCAATATGCCTGTAGTTGTAGCTATAGCAACATAAATATGCCTCTAGTTGTAGCTATAGCAACATCAATATGCCTGTAGTTGTAGCTCTCTGGTTCTCTAGAGGCCAAAGTCAGTTTCTCCTTAGCCTCCTGGACTCTGTGTCTCTAGAGGCCAAAGTCAGCTTCTCCTTAGCCTCCTGGACTCTGTGTCTCTAGAGGCCAAAGTCAGCTTCTCCTTAGCCTCCTGGACTCTGTGTCTCTAGAGGCCAAAGTCAGCTTCTCCTCAGCCTCCTGGACTCTGTGTCTCTAGAGGCCAAAGTCAGTTTCTCCTCAGCCTCCTGGACTCTGTGTCTCTAGAGGCCAAAGTCAGCTTCTCCTCAGCCTCCTGGACTCTGTGTCTCTAGAGGCCAAAGTCAGTTTCTCCTCAGCCTCCTGGACTCTGTGTCTCTAGAGGCCAAAGTCAGCTTCTCCTCAGCCTCCTGGACTCTGTGTCTCTAGAGGCCAAAGTCAGTTTCTCCTCAGCCTCCTGGACTCTGTGTCTCTAGAGGCCAAAGTCAGCTTCTCCACAGCCTCCTGGACTCTGTGTCTCTAGAAGAGGCAGTCAGAGTCCGAGTCTTCTCTGGTCTCTCCTCCACCCATTACGGGGTCTGAGCCGCTGAGCCTCCCACCATTAGCACTGACAAATTGAAAACCTTAGTCATTGGCCAACTCCATTACCCACAGTATTATACTTAAAACGAATCACCCAGCGATCATACACTGTTTACCAGGGGGCAGGGCTACCGACGCTAAGGCTAATCTGAAGATGGTGCTGGCTAAAGCTAAAACTGACGAGGGTAGAGGGATATTGTTATCCACGTCGGCACCAACGATGTTAGGATGAAACAGTCAGAGGTCAACATATTTTACATTTATTTAACTAGGCAAGTCAGTTAATTAGGAACTAATTCTTATTTTCAATGACAGCCTAGAAATTAACTGTCTTGTTAACAACCTATTTTTACCTTGTCAGCTCGGGGGATTCGATCTTGCAACCTTCCGGTTACTACTCCAACACTCTAACCACTAGGCTACCTGCCGTCCCTACACTCTAACCACTAGGCTACCTGCCGTCCCTACACTCTAACCACTAGGCTACCTGCCGTCCCTACACTCTAACCACTAGGCTACCTGCCGTCCCTACACTCTAACCACTAGGCTACCTGCCGTCCCTACACTCTAACCACTAGGCTACCTGCCGCCCCTACACTCTAACCACTAGGCTACCTGCCACCTCTACACTCTAACCACTAGGCTACCTGCCGCCCCTACACTCTAACCACTAGGCTACCTGCCGTCCCTACACTCTAACCACTAGGCTACCTGCCGTCCCTACACTCTAACCACTAGGCTACCTGCCGCCCCTACACTCTAACCACTAGAATACCTGCCGCCCCTACACTCTAACCACTAGGCTACCTGCCACCTCTACACTCTAACCACTAGGCTACCTGCCGTCCCTACACTCTAACCACTAGGCTACCTGCCGTCCCTACACTCTAACCACTAGGCTACCTGCCGTCCCTACACTCTAACCACTAGGCTACCTGCCGCCCCTACACTCTAACCACTAGAATACCTGCCGTCCCTACACTCTAACCACTAGGCTACCTGCCGCCCCTACACTCTAACCACTAGGCTACCTGCCACCTCTACACTCTAACCACTAGGCTACCTGCCGCCCCTACACTCTAACCACTAGGCTACCTGCCACCCCTACACTCTAACCACTAGGTTACCTGCCGTCCCTACACTCTAACCACTAGGCTACCTGCCGTCCCTAGACTCTAACCACTAGGCTACCTGCCGTCCCTACACTCTAACCGCTAGACTACCTGCCGTCCCTACACTCTAACCACTAGGCTACCTGCCGTCCCTACACTCTAACCGCTAGGCTACCTGCCGTCCCTACACTCTAACCACTAGGCTACCTGCCGCCCCTACACTCTAACCACTAGGCTACCTGCCACCTCTACACTCTAACCACTAAGCTACCTGCCGCCCCTACACTCTAACCACTAGGCTACCTGCCGCCCCTACACTCTAACCACTAGGCTACCTGCCGCCCCTACACTCTAACCACTAGGCTACCAGCCGCCCCTACACTCTAATCACTAGGCTACCTGCCGTCTCTACACTCTAACCACTAGGCTACCTGCCGTCCCTACACTCTAACCACTAGGCTACCTGCCGTCCCTACACTCTAACCACTAGGCTACCTGCCGTCCCTACGCTCTAACCACTAGGCTACCTGCCGTCCTTACACTCTAACCACTAGGCTACCTGCCGTCCCTACACTCTAACCACTAGGTTACCTGCCGTCCCTACACTCTAACCACTAGGATACCTGCCGTCCCTACACTCTAACCACTAGGCTACCTGCCGCCCTACACTCTAACCACTAGGCTACCTGCCGCCCCTACACTCTAACCACTAGGCTACCTGCCGTCCCTACACTCTAACCACTAGGTTACCTGCCGTCCCTACACTCTAACCACTAGGCTACCTGCCGTCCCTACACTCTAACCACTAGGCTACCTGCCGCCCCATACATAGCTTCAGCATGTAAATCAGTTAGAAAGATGTGTCGGCATCGAGTAATTGTCTTTGGCCCCGTCCCAGTTAGGGGGAGTGATGAGCTCTACAGCAGTCAACTCAATCGCTGGTTGAAAACTGTTTTCTGCCCCTCCCAAATGATAGAATGTATAGATAATTGGCCCTCTTTCTGGGACTCACCCACAAACAGGACCAAGCCTGGCCTGCTGAGGAGTGATGGACTCCATCCTAGCAGGAGGGGTGCTCACATCTTATCTATGAACATAGACAGGGCTCTAACTCCTCTAGCTCCACAATGAGATAGGGTGCAGGCCAGGCAGCAGGCTGTTAGCCAGCCTGCCAGCTTAGTGGAGTCTGCCACTAGCACAGTCAGTGTAGTCAGCTCAGCTATCCCCATTGAGACCGTGTCTGTGCCTCGATCTAGGTTGAGCAAAACTAAACATGGAGGTGTTCGCCTTAGCAATCTCATTAGGATAAAGACCTCCTCCATTCCTGCCATTATTGAAAGAGATCGTGATATCTCACATCTCAAAATAGGGCTACTTAATGTTAGATCCCTCACTTCCAAGGCAGTTATAGTCAATGAACTAATCACTGATCATAATCTTGATGTGATTGGCCTGACTGAAACATGTCTTAAGCCTGATGAATTTACTATGTTAAATGAGGCCTCACCTCCTGGTTACACTAGTGACCATATCCCCCCGCGCATCCCGCAAAGGCGGAGATGCTGCTAACGTTTTTGATAGCAAATTTCCATTTACAAAACAAAAAATGACTGCGTTTTCGTCTTTTGAGCTTCTAGTCATGAAATCTATGCAGCCTACTCAATACTGTTTACAGGCCTCCTGGGCCGAATACAGTTTTCCTCACTGAGTTCCCTGAATTCCTATTGGACCTTGTAGTCATGGCATATAATATTCCAATTTTTGGTGACTTTAATATGCACATGGAAAAGTCCACAGACACACTCCAAAAGACTTTCGGAGCCATCATCGATTCAGTGGGTTTTGTCCAACATGTCTCTGGACCTACTCACTGCCACAGTCATACTCTGGACCTAGTTTTGTCCCATTGAATAAATATTGTGGATCTTAATGTTTTTCCTCATAATCCTGGACTATCAGACCACCATTTTATTACCAACAAATAATCTGTTTAGACCCCAACCAAGGATTATACAGAGCCGTGCTATAAACTCTCAGACAACCCAAAGACTCCTAGATGCCCTTGCAGAATCCCTCCAACTAACCAAGGATGTCAGAGTACATAAATCGGTTTACCACCCAACTGAGGAACTCAATTTAACCTTGCTCAATCCCCTAGATGCAGTCGCACCCCTAAAAACAAACATTGTCGTAAGAAACTAACTCCCTGGTGTACAGAAAATACCCGGGCCCTGAAGCAAGCTTACAGAAAATTGGAAGGGAAATGGCACCACACCAAACAGGAAGTCTTCCGACTAGCTTGCCGTGCAATATCAAAGAGTTCTCACTGCTGCTCGATCATCCTATTTTTCCAACTTAATTGAGAAGAATAAGAACAATCCAACATTTATTTTTGATGCTATCACAAAGCTAACTTAAAAGCAGCATTCCCCAAGAGAGGATGGCTTTCACTTCAGCAGTGATAAATGCATGAACTTCTTTGACGAAAAGATCATGATCATTAGAAAGCAAATGACGGACTCCTCTTTAAATCTGAGTATTTCAAGTCTGCACAAAACTGTCAGGACCTAGGATCAAGGAAGACACTCAAGTTTTTAAATCCTATATCTCTTGACACACTCATGAAAATAGTCATGGCTCCTAAAACTTCAAGCTGCATACTGGACCCTATTCCAACTAAACTACTGAACGAGCTGGTTCCTGTGCTTGGCCCTCCTATGTTGAACATAATAAACGGCTCTCTATCCACCGGATGTGTACCAAACTCACTAAATGTGACAGTAATAAAGCCTCTCTTGAAAAAGCCAAACCTTGACCCAGAAAATATAAAAAAATATCGGCCTATATCGAACCTCCCATTCCTCTCAAACGTGTTTATAAAAGCTGTTGCGCAGCAACTCACTGCCTTCCTGAAGACAAACAATGTATACGAAATGCTTCAGTCTGTTTTTGAACCCCATCATAGCACTGAGACTGCACTTGTGAAGGTGGTAAAATACATTTTAATGGCGTCAGACCAAGGCTCTGCATCTGTCCTCGTGCTCCTAGACCTTAGTGCTGCTTTTGATACCATCGATCACCACATTCTTTTGGAGAGATTGGAAACCCAAATTGGTCTACATGGACAAGTTCTGGCCTGGTTTAGAACTTATCTGTCAGAAAGATATCAGTTTGTCTCTGTGGATGGTTTGTCCTCTGACCAATCAACTGTACATTTCGGTGTTCCTCAAGGTTCCATTTTAGGACCACTATTGTTTTCATTAAATATTTTACCTCTTGGTGATGTCATTCGGAAACATAATGTTAACTTTCACTGCTATGCAGACGATACACAGCTGTACATTTCGATGAAACACGGTGAAGCCCCAAAATTGCCCTCCCTGGAAGCCTGTATTTCAGACATAAGGAAGTGGATGGCGGCAAATGTTTTACTTTTAAACTCAGACAAAACAGAGATGCTTGTTCTAGGTCCCAAGAAACAAAGAGATCTTCTGTTGAATCTGATAATTAATCTTGATGGTTGTACAGTCGTCTCAAATAAAACTGTGAAGGACCTCGGCGTCACTCTGGACCCTGATCTCTCTTTTGACGAACATATCAAGACTGTTTCAAGGACAGCTTTTTTCCATCTACGTAACATTGCAAAAATCTGAAACTTTCTGTCAAAAAATTATGCAGAAATGTTAATCCATGCTTTTGTTACTTCTAGATTAGACTACTGCAATGCTCTACTTTCCAGCTACCCTGATAAAGCGCGAAATAAACTTCAGTTAGTGCTAAACACGGCTGCTAGAATCTTGACTAGAACCAACATTTTTTATCATATTACTTCAGTGCTAGCTTCCCTACACTGGCTTCCTGTTAAGGCAAGGGCTGATTTCAAGGTTTTACTGTTAACCTATAAAGCGTTACATGGGCTTGCTCCTACCTATCTTTCCGATTTGGTCCTGCCGTACATACCTACACGTACGCTACGGTCACAAGATGCAGGCCTCCTTACTGTCCCTAGAATTTCTAAGCAAACAGCTGGAGGCAGGGCTTTCTCCTATAGAGCTCCATTTTTATGGATTAGTCTGCCTATCCATGTGAGAGACGCAGACTCGGTCTCAAACTTTAAGTCTTTATTGAAGACTCATCTCTTCAGTAGGTCCTATGATTGAGTGTAGTCTGGCCCAGGGTTGTGAAGGTGAACAGAAAGGCTCTGGAGCAACGAACCGTCCTTGCTGTCTCTGCCTGGCCGGTTCCCCTTTTCTCTGCCTCTGACCCTATTACAGGGGCTGAGTCACTGGCTTACTGGTGATCTTCCATGCCGTCCCTGGGAGGGGTGTGTGACTTGAGTGGGTTGAGTCACTGACGTGATCTTCCTGTCTGGGTTGGTGCCCCCCCTCGGGTTCGTGGCGTTGGGGAGATCTTTGTGGGCTATACTCAGCCTTGTCTCAGGGTAGTAAGTTGGCGGTTTGAAGATATCCCTCTAGTGGTGTGGGGGCTGTGCTTTGGCAAGGTGGGTGGGGTTATATCCTGCCTTATTGGCCCTGTCAGCGGGTATCGTCGGCCACAGTGTCTCCCGACCCCTCTTGTCTCAACCTCCAGTATTTTTGCTGCAATAGTCTATTAACCGGGGGGCTAGGGTCAGTCTGTTATATCTGGAGTATTTCTCCTGTCTGGTCCCCCTGTTCCTATCGGACAGGAGGGAAAGATCATGAAAAGGAGGAAGATGAACATTTGAACATCTTGGCCATGTTCTGTTATAATCTCCACCCGGCACAGCCAGAAGAGGACTGGCCACCCCTCAGAGCCTGGTTCCTCTCTAGGTTTCGTCCTAGGTTCCTGACTTTCTAGGCAGTCAGGGAGGCAACATCCAAACTTTTTTCCAACAGATATTATCAATCAAACAATTCCAATAAGGTATGAAATAAAGTATATAGATACAACCTCCTGTTGAAACAAAGGACATATTATCTCTGTTATTGTATGGACCAAAAGATAAACAAATCTGTCCTACTGATGAGTCTGAGGATCAGTTCTACTGGTGAGTCAACAGGGGTAATGGAAGGTAAGTTCTGAGGGACAGGTCTACTGATGAGTCAACAGGGGTAATGGAAGGTACGTTCTGAGGGACAGGTCTACTGATGAGTCAACAGGGGTAATGGAAGGTACGTTCTGAGGGACAGGTCTACTGATGAGTCAACAGGGGTAATGGAAGGTACGTTCTGAGGGACAGGTCTACTGATGAGTCAACAGGGGTAATGGAAGGTACGTTCTGAGGGACAGGTCTACTGATGAGTCAACAGGGGTAATGGAAGGTACGTTCTGAGGGACAGGTCTACTGATGAGTCAACAGGGGTAATGGAAGGTACGTTCTGAGGGACAGGTCTACTGATGAGTCAACAGGGGTAATGGAAGGTACGTTCTGAGGGACAGGTCTACTGATGAGTCAACAGGGGTAATGGAAGGTAAGTTCTGAGGGACAGGTCTACTGATGAGTCAACAGGGGTAATGGAAGGTAACTTCTGAGGGACAGGTCTACTGATGAGTCAACAGGGGTAATGGAAGGTACGTTCTGAGGGACAGGTCTACTGATGAGTCAACAGGGGTAATGGAAGGTACGTTCTGAGGGACAGGTCTACTGATGAGTCAACAGGGGTAATGGAAGGTACGTTCTGAGGGACAGGTCTACTGGTGAGTCAACAGGGGTAATGGAAGGTAAGTTCTGAGGGACAGGTCTACTGATGAGTCAACAGGGGTAATGGAAGGTAAGTTCTGAGGGACAGGTCTACTGATGAGTCAACAGGGGTAATGGAAGGTAAGTTCTGAGGGACAGGTCTACTGATGAGTCAACAGGGGTAATGGAAAGTACGTTCTGAGGGACAGGTCTACTGATGAGTCAACAGGGGTAATGGAAGGTAAGTTCTGAGGGACAGGTCTACTGATGAGTCAACAGGGGTAATGGAAGGTACGTTCTGAGGGACAGGTCTACTGATGAGTCAACAGGGGTAATGGAAGGTACGTTCTGAGGGACAGGTCTACTGATGAGTCAACAGGGGTAATGGAAGGTAAGTTCTGAGGGACAGGTCTACTGATGAGTCAACAGGGGTAATGGAAGGTACGTTCTGAGGGACAGGTCTACTGATGAGTCAACAGGGGTAATGGAAGGTACGTTCTGAGGGACAGGTCTACTGATGAGTCAACAGGGGTAATGGAAGGTAAGTTCTGAGGGACAGGTCTACTGATGAGTCAACAGGGGTAATGGAAGGTAAGTTCTGAGGGACAGGTCTACTGATGAGTCAACAGGGGTAATGGAAGGTAAGTTCTGAGGGACAGGTCTACTGATGAGTCAACAGGGGTAATGGAAGGTACGTTCTGAGGGACAGGTCTACTGATGAGTCAACAGGGGTAATGGAAGGTACGTTCTGAGGGACAGGTCTACTGATGAGTCAACAGGGGTAATGGAAGGTAAGTTCTGAGGGACAGGTCTACTGATGAGTCAACAGGGGTAATGGAAGGTAAGTTCTGAGGGACAGGTCTACTGATGAGTCAACAGGGGTAATGGAAGGTACGTTCTGAGGGACAGGTCTACTGATGAGTCAACAGGGGTAATGGAAGGTAAGTTCTGAGGGACAGGTCTACTGATGAGTCAACAGGGGTAATGGAAGGTAAGTTCTGAGGGACAGGTCTACTGATGAGTCAACAGGGGTAATGGAAGGTAAGTTCTGAGGGACAGGTCTACTGATGAGTCAACAGGGGTAATGGAAGGTAAGTTCTGAGGGACAGGTCTACTGATGAGTCAACAGGGGTAATGGAAGGTAACTTCTGAGGGACAGGTCTACTGATGAGTCAACAGGGGTAATGGAAGGTAACTTCTGAGGGACAGGTCTACTGGTGAGTCAACAGGGGTAATGGAAGGTACGTTCTGAGGGACAGGTCTACTGATGAGTCAACAGGGGTAATGGAAGGTACGTTCTGAGGGACAGGTCTACTGATGAGTCAACAGGGGTAATGGAAGGTACGTTCTGAGGGACAGGTCTACTGGTGAGTCAACAGGGGTAATGGAAGGTAACTTCTGAGGGACAGGTCTACTGATGAGTCAACAGGGGTAATGGAAGGTAAGTTCTGAGGGACAGGTCTACTGATGAGTCAACAGGGGTAATGGAAGGTACGTTCTGAGGGACAGGTCTACTGATGAGTCAACAGGGGTAATGGAAGGTACGTTCTGAGGGACAGGTCTACTGGTGAGTCAACAGGGGTAATGGAAGGTAAGTTCTGAGGGACAGGTCTACTGATGAGTCAACAGGGGTAATGGAAGGTACGTTCTGAGGGACAGGTCTACTGATGAGTCAACAGGGGTAATGGAAGGTACGTTCTGAGGGACAGGTCTACTGGTGAGTCAACAGGGGTAATGGAAGGTACGTTCTGAGGGACAGGTCTACTGATGAGTCAACAGGGGTAATGGAAGGTACGTTCTGAGGGACAGGTCTACTGATGAGTCAACAGGGGTAATGGAAGGTACGTTCTGAGGGACAGGTCTACTGATGAGTCAACAGGGGTAATGGAAGGTACGTTCTGAGGGACAGGTCTACTGGTGAGTCAACAGGGGTAATGGAAGGTAACTTCTGAGGGACAGGTCTACTGATGAGTCAACAGGGGTAATGGAAGGTACGTTCTGAGGGACAGGTCTACTGATGAGTCAACAGGGGTAATGGAAGGTACGTTCTGAGGGACAGGTCTACTGATGAGTCAACAGGGGTAATGGAAGGTAAGTTCTGAGGGACAGGTCTACTGATGAGTCAACAGGGGTAATGGAAGGTACGTTCTGAGGATCAGTTCTACTGATGAGTCAACAGGGGTAATGGAAGGTAAGTTCTGAGGGACAGGTCTACTGATGAGTCAACAGGGGTAATGGAAGGTAAGTTCTGAGGGACAGGTCTACTGATGAGTCAACAGGGGTAATGGAAGGTAAGTTCTGAGGGACAGGTCTACTGATGAGTCAACAGGGGTAATGGAAGGTAAGTTCTGAGGGACAGGTCTACTGATGAGTCAACAGGGGTAATGGAAGGTACGTTCTGAGGGACAGGTCTACTGATGAGTCAACAGGGGTAATGGAAGGTACGTTCTGAGGGACAGGTCTACTGATGAGTCAACAGGGGTAATGGAAGGTAAGTTCTGAGGGACAGGTCTACTGATGAGTCAACAGGGGTAATGGAAGGTACGTTCTGAGGGACAGGTCTACTGATGAGTCAACAGGGGTAATGGAAGGTACGTTCTGAGGGACAGGTCTACTGATGAGTCAACAGGGGTAATGGAAGGTAAGTTCTGAGGGACAGGTCTACTGATGAGTCAACAGGGGTAATGGAAGGTACGTTCTGAGGGACAGGTCTACTGATGAGTCAACAGGGGTAATGGAAGGTAAGTTCTGAGGGACAGGTCTACTGGTGAGTCAACAGGGGTAATGGAAGGTACGTTCTGAGGGACAGGTCTACTGATGAGTCAACAGGGGTAATGGAAGGTAAGTTCTGAGGGACAGGTCTACTGATGAGTCAACAGGGGTAATGGAAGGTAAGTTCTGAGGGACAGGTCTACTGATGAGTCAACAGGGGTAATGGAAGGTACGTTCTGAGGGACAGGTCTACTGATGAGTCAACAGGGGTAATGGAAGGTACGTTCTGAGGGACAGGTCTACTGATGAGTCAACAGGGGTAATGGAAGGTAAGTTCTGAGGGACAGGTCTACTGATGAGTCAACAGGGGTAATGGAAGGTAAGTTCTGAGGGACAGGTCTACTGATGAGTCAACAGGGGTAATGGAAGGTACGTTCTGAGGGACAGGTCTACTGATGAGTCAACAGGGGTAATGGAAGGTACGTTCTGAGGGACAGGTCTACTGATGAGTCAACAGGGGTAATGGAAGGTACGTTCTGAGGGACAGGTCTACTGATGAGTCAACAGGGGTAATGGAAGGTACGTTCTGAGGGACAGGTCTACTGATGAGTCAACAGGGGTAATGGAAGGTACGTTCTGAGGGTCTTCTTAGGAATTGTCTTATCCAATTGATGTTATTTTCCTGTCAATATATAAAGACAGAAGAGCATATGTTAGTCTAGAGATTCCCCTCAGCCTTGGTTATTAGGACTCTTCCTTTTAAAGATAAGTTCATCTGTAGCCATTGATTTAGCTTCTTCTGGGATTTATGAATAACAGGGTTGATATCTAGGAAGCCTCTAGACTTTTGATCCTTACTAATGTGTACGTTTTATTTAACTGGAATACCATAATATTGTCACACCCTGACCTTAGAGATCCTTTTTATGTCTCTATTTTGGTTGGTTAGGGTGTGAGTTGGGGTGGGCATTCTATGTTGTGTTCTATGTTGTCTAGTTCTATGTGTTTGGCCGGGTGTGGTTCTCAATCAGAGGCAGCTGTCTATCGTTGTCTCTGATTGAGAACCATACTCAGGTAGCCTTTTCCCACCTGTGTTTGTGGGTATTTGTTTTCTGTTTTGTGTGTTTTCACCTTACAGAACTGTTTCGTAGTTTCATTCACTCTCTTTGTTGTTTTTGTTATCATTCAGTGTTCAGTTTATTTAATTAAATTACAACGAACACTTACCAGCTAAAAACAGTAAAGTATGAAGATAGGCAGCAACTGCTTCTCCAATAGAAATCTCCGATCACACTTGTGAAGGTTCCGTGTGGCTCAGTTGGTAGAGCATGGCACTTGCAACGCCAGGGTTGTGGGTTCATTCCCCACGGGGGGACCAGGATGAATATGTATGAACTTTCCAATTTGTAAGTCGCTCTGGATAAGAGCGTCTGCTAAATGACTTAAATGTAATGTAAATGTTGTGAGCAGAAATACGTCATCGGGTCGAACGGTCATCTCGCGCCAAACTGCACATGTGCAGGCCGTCAATTTAAAGGCCCTCCTTCGATAGGAAGTTGTTTTTAACGAAAATGAAAACATGTCAGTTTGTCACTTTCACCATGTTGGAGTAACAGCATGTTTAACTACTTAAGACATTGGCTTGAATCTACGTTGTGCCTTTAGATTTCGAGAAAATGAACAGTGAAGGAATAATGTTTTACTTCTCTCGTTGCCTTCTCAAACCCCAAACCCCGGCCTGGTCGGTTTGGTCTGCTTCGAAAGCGTTCCCGGAAGCCTCGCGATATTGCACCTCTGGGTTTACAAACCCTGTGGTTATAGTTAGCTGGCAAGCTAACTAGCATACTAACTAGGATTTAACAACAGGATTTCTTGCAAGGCCTCAGCTGTGAAATCACGAAGACCCAAGAAACGTTCAGCTGCATTCACAATGATTCCAATTTTCCCCGACTTCTCCTCCGCTTGTGCTGGACAGCTTATGACCATTGCAATAAATAATATAAAGTAAAAAATTGTTTTAAACGGGCAACATTTCCCCATTGTTTCTTCCCCGACCACTCGTTCTTTCCACTCTTCTCACCGCCTCCAGATAGGAGACACTCTAAACACCCCTTACTCTTGCCGCCTCGGTCTCCTTCATCCTAACAGGGCACTCCAGGATGTCAGGCACATGTTCGCCTCCACCATTGCAGCATTTCCCTTCATCTGGCATAACGATCCTCTTCCCACTTCACACGTGACCAAATCTTCTACATTTATAACACTGAAAGGGCTTGTGCACAAAAAAAGCTCTTACAGTGTATCTCATGAAACCTATCTTTATATGAGAATGGAGAGACTCTTCAACAAAGAACAGTAGCATGGATGAAGTTAATTCATTTTCTCCGTCCACCGTACAGGTCAGCCGACGAGCACCAACCACTCCATCGATGTCTTCTAGTTATATCCTCTGGCTTTACTTCTTGCGATGCCCCAGAAATAACCCCCTTCCTGCTTCAAAAATCAATACAGGAAACGTTCCACTCCGTTATCTTTTTTGAGGCTTACAAGCGCTTCTTCTACTCCGCAGACACACAACATTTTTTTAAATAAGACGACTTCCTGTAACTCACCAACTCCACACTTTCCTCCAAAACATTCCAGATTTTCCTCGAGACGGATTTCCCAGGTAGCATTGGTCCAACACCCTAATTCCGACTAAAAACAAGTCTAGGAGTTTCCTATTTTCCACCACAGCTTTACTTCTCTTGTTTTCCTTCTTCTTTGCCACGATAACCCATTCCCTCTCACTCTCTGTGCTATTATCTTCACCCGACTCACTAGCAGTTTCAAACTTAACCTCATTTTCCGCCATCTTCCACAACTGGATCATTCTTCTTCTTCTTTGGGATTGGGCTGATGGATCGCATCCAACTTCCAAAGGTGCATTCACCGCCACCTACTGTAGTGGAGTGTGAGGCCAGTCACGGCCTACCTACATTCAATTCTATTCATTAGTCCTGTTCCTCTAAGAAAGTGAAATAGAGACACCACTTTGAGACACCACACCACTCCCATGCGCTCCCATTTTAACAGCACCATCCTCTCCACAAACAAGTCTCCTCTATCCGAACCTGCCAGTCTTCACACTACTCAACACTAAAGCTCAATCAGAGCAGAACACCACTCTGAGTAGTTTCACCTCCTTCATCCATCTCAAACCTATATATCATGGACATCACCACACACATACTAACACACAATCAGTTAACCGCTTAAATACTTTAACATTACAATTTTGAGTATACATCACTGCTCCCACCCTACCACTGACAGAATCCTTTGAAATGTATATATTCTTTAAAAAAACAGAAATAAAAATGACTATCTATATATCTCTCTCCACACACCGTCTCACATCCCCATTCTCTCCTGCCCTAAATCATGTCCACATCTCTACTTGGTATCCGGAACAGCCACGGAGGTACGTTCCCCAATGCAGGCCCTGGATCATTGGATCATTCACGTACCACTGTTTACTTTGTACTGACCAAGCCAGATGGACCAATTACGGCAGCCTTTGTACTTTTGGGACGTGCCCAGAACATCTTGTATTCTCTTCAGGGTTGCCATGTCTGCGATTTACTGGGAAAATTGGGCTACTTTGAAATGTCGCAGGTGAAAATGTATTTCAGGTTTTTTTGGGCCTTACTTCTAAATTGTACTAAATTGCAATATATATTTGACTGTGACCTGCAACTGCTGACTATCCGGCAGTGAGGCAGCCTGTTGCTGAGTGAGTGAATAGTGGGGAGAGCCAGAGGGCTGTGTTTTGAGACTGAGCGCTGCAGCTGAGTCACATGCTGACACGAGCATTGCAAAATAAATGTACACTTACATGTTATTCAATCGTTGCACCCACATTGCTTGCGAGCGTCTGCGTAGCCAGGCGCTAAAATAGAACTTGGTTCTATTTGTGACCCTTGACGCGCTGCAAGTCCCACCTCTCCCATCTCCTCATTTTTACCTGTTGTAGGTAGGCTATTTAGATTGTCATAATGGAGACACCTATTTCCACACTTTTTTTCTCTCCACAAAACATATTAACATGCTAGAACTGATGCGTGTTAAGAAATAACGGTGACAAAGCACAGGAAAACGACTTTAGGCGCTCTAGAAAGCATTTAAATACATTTGCGCGGAGGTAGTTTTCAGACCTTAAGGGTGAGTTTAGAGTACTAGTAGTCATTGTTATGGCTTGACCTGGAAACCCTGACTCTGTTGCTTTCTGAAATTCACAGGCAAGACAGTATGTGGCAGCTAACTAGCTAGCATCTGGCGAAAAAAAAAAAGATAAAAAAACAATGTTGCTTTAGTTAGCTAGTTAGCATGCTAGTTAGCACGCTAGTTAGCATGCTAGTTAGCATGCTAGTTAGTATGCTAGTTAGCTTGCCAGCTAACTATAACCACAGGGTTTGTAAACCCAGAGGTGCAATATCGCGAGGCTTCCGGGAACACTTTCGAAGCAGACCAAACCGACCAGGCCGGGGTTTGGGGTTTGAGAAGGCAACGAGAGAAGTAAAACATTATTCCTTCACTGTTCATTTTCTCGAAATCTAAAGGCACAACGTAGATTCAAGCCAATGTCTTAAGTAGTTAAACATGCTGTTACTCCAACATGGTGAAAGTGACAAACTGACATGTTTTCATTTTCGTTAAAAACAACTTCCTATCGAAGGAGGGCCTTTAAATTGACGGCCTGCACATGTGCAGTTTGGCGCGAGACGACCGTTCGACCCGATGACGTATTTCTGCTCACAAGCGTGATCGGAGATTTCTATTGGAGAAGCAGTTGCTGCCTATCTTCATACTGTACTGTTTTTAGCTGTAACCCTAGCTAGCTAGCTAACTGAACTGTTCACGTTCTTGTCAGCTGACTATGTCATGATCCAGTTTACTTTAGAGTTCAGAGAACTGTGACCAGTTATTACAAAAGCGAAAAATGACTTGTGATTAGAAGCTACTCGTGCTAGCTAGCTGATGAGCTGTAATGCATGTTTTCTTTAGTGAGCCCCCTTATCCCACCCTATGCCGGTTAACTATGCAATAGAACGAATGTCATTTGCTGGCTGGCTGCCCTCTCTCTGAAGGCTGATGTTTATATTGTAGCCTGGCTGAAAACACAGATTGTGTTTCGAAACATTCCACAATAGATGGTGACGAGTTTAGAAAGCTAATGGGGTAAACTATTAGCCTACTGTCAGTTGATATCACAGAGTCTATCGGTGTAGCGTACAGTTACTGTACTGATAGGAATAAGCTTAAAGGGGTGTGTCTGTGTTTTAACAACACAAAAAAGCATTATCTGACACTGACTCTCTCTCTCTCTCTCTCTCTCTCTCTCTCTCTCTCTCTCTCTCTCTCTCTCACCCTCCAGTCTCTTAGCTACCAGCCCTGTGGTCTGCCTCTAGCCTGTCTATGAACTGAAGTGCCTCATTATAAAAGAACAGACAGTCCCCATCATGTCTGCTGGCGGCTCCCAACAGTAAGAGCCAGTCCAGTCTCAGAGAAGACTTGACACGTGCTATCTGCTGTGACGTCTTTACTAAGCCGGTGATGCTGGGGTGTATGCACCACTTCTGTAAGCGCTGTATCAGTACCTACTGGAGGGGTACCCAGACACCGGTTTCCTGTCCCCAGTGGAGGAAGGAGTTCACCACCAAACACTTCCAGACCAATTATATGGTGACGGCCATGATGGAGAAGGTTAGGGCCTTCACCTCGGACTGTTATGTCAAGAATATACAGGTGAGTTAGTTATGTCAAGAATATAGAGGTGAGTTAGTTATTTTAAGAGAGGGTTGTCTTTTGCTTTGTGGTGTGTTTGATGTGTGGTGCGTAGGTTTGGTGTTGTTTGGTTTGTGGGGTTGGGTTGGTTTGAGGTGGGTTGGATTGAGGTGGGTTGGTTTGAGGTGGGTTGGTTTGTGGTGGTTTGGTTTGTGGTGGGTTGGTTTGAGGTGGGTTGGTTTGTGGTGGGTTGGTTTGTGGTGGGTTGGTTTGTGGTGGTTTGGTTTGAGGTGGGTTGGTGTCACGTTCCTGACCTGTTTTCTGTTGTTTTGTATGTGTTTAGTTGGTCAGGGCGTGAGTTGGGGTGGGTAGTCTATGTTATGTGTTTTCTATGTTGGGTTAATGTGTGGCCTGGTATGGTTCTCAATTAGAGGCAGGTGTGTGTCGTTTCCTCTGATTGAGAGCCATATTAAGGTAGGTTGTTCTCACTGTTTGTTTGTGGGTGATTGTTCCTGTGTCTGTGTTTACCATATGGGACTGTTTCGTTTGTAGGTAGTCTGTTCCTGTTCGTGCGTTCTTCGTCTATATGTAAGTTCGTTGGTTTCAGGTCTGTTGCCTTCGTTTATTGTTTTGTAGTTTGTTCTAGTGTTTTGTCAGTGTTTTCGTCTTTCTGTTAAATAAATTAGTATGTATTCCTCACCTGCTGCGCCTTGGTCCGTTCATGCACCACAAGACGAACGTTACAGAATCACCCACCAACAAAGGATCAAGCAGCGGTGTAACGGGAGAGAGAGACAGCGCACGAAGGAGGAATGGACATGGGAGGATGTTTTGGACGGCAAGGGTTGCTACACATGGGAGGAGATCCTGGCTGGAAAGGATTGCCTCCCATGGGAACAGCTGGAGGCGGCTCGGAGAGCAGAGGCAACCGGAGAGAGGAACCGGCGTTATGAGGGGACGCGTCTAGCACGGAAGCCCGAGAGGCTCACCCAAAAATTTCTTGGGGGGGGGGCTAAAGGGTAGTGTGGCGAGGGCAGGTAGGAAACCTGCGCCCACTTCCCATGCTTACCGTGGAGAGCGGGAGTACGGGCAGACACCGTGTTATGCGGAAGAGCGCACGGTGTCTCCTGTACGGGTGCATAGCCCGGTGCGGGTTATTCCACCTCCCCGCACTGGGCGGGCTAGAGTGAGCATTGAGCCAAGTGCCATGAAGCCGGCTCTACATATCTGGCCTCCAGTACGTCTCCTCGGGCCGGTGTACATGGCACCAGCCTTACGCACGGTGTCCCCGGTTCGCCAACACAGCCCAGTGCGGGTTATTCCACCTCCCCGCACTGGACGGGCTACGGGGAGCATGCAACCAGGTAAGGTTGGGCAGGCTCAGTGCTCAAGGGAGCCAGTACGCCTGCACGGTCCGGTATATCCGGCGCCACCTTCCCGCCCCAGCCCAGTACCTCCAGTTCCAGCACCCCGCACTCGCCTTATGGTGCGTGGCCCCAGCCCAGTACCACCAGTGCCTACACCACGCACCAGGCTTCCAGTGCGTCTCCAGAGCCCTGTTCCTCCTCCACGCACTCTCCCTGTGGTGCGTGTCTCCAGCCCAGTGCCTCCAGTTCCGGCACCACGCACCAAGCCTCCTGTGCTTCTCCAGAGCCCTGTACGCACTGTTCCTTCTCCCCGCACTCGCCCTGAGGTGCGTGCCCTCAGCCCGGTACCACCAGTTCCGGCACCACGCACCAGGCCTATAGTGCGCATCGAGAGTCCAGTGTGCCCTGTTCCTGCTCCCCGCACTAGCCTTGAGGTGCGTGTCTCCAGTCCGGTACCACCAGTTCCGGCACCACGCACCAGGCCTACTGTGCACCTCAGCAGGTCAGAGTTGGCCGTCTGCCCAACGCCGCCTGCACTGCGCCGTCTGAGCTGCCTGCCTGCCCAGCGCAGTCTGAACTGCCTGCACTGCTCGTCTGCTCAACGCCGCCTGCACTGCTCGTCTGTCCAGCGCCGTCTGAGCTGCCTGCCTGCCCAGCGCCGTCTGAACTGCCTGCACTGCTCGTCTGCTCAACGCCGCCTGCACTGCTCGTCTGCCCAGCGCCGTCTGAGCCATCCGTCTGCCCAGCGCTGTCTGAGCCATCCGTCTGCCCAGCGCCGTCTGAGCCATCCGTCTGCCCAGCGCCGTCTGAGCCATCCGTCTGCCCAGCGCCGTCTGAGCCATCTGTCTGCCTAGCGCCATCTGAGCCATCTGTCTGCCCAGCGCCATCTGAGCCATCTGTCTGCCACGAGCCATTAGAGCCGCCCGTCTGTCCCGAGCCATTAGAGCCGTCCGTCAGTCAGGAGCCGCTAGAGCCGTCCGTCAGTCAGGAGCTGCCAGAGCCGCCAGCCAGTCAGGAGCTGCCAGAGCTGCCCTCCAGTCATGAGCTGCCCTCCAGTCATGAGCTGCCCTCCAGTCATGAGCTGCCCTCCAGTCATGAGCTGCCTTCCAGTCATGAGCTGCCTTCCAGTCATGAGCTGCCCTACAGTCATGAGCTGCCCTACAGTCATGAGCTGCCCTCCAGTCATGAGCTGCCCTACAGTCATGAGCTGCCTTCCAGTCATGAGCTGCCCTACAGTCATGAGCTGCCCTACAGTCATGAGCTGCCCTACAGTCATGAGCTGCCCTCCAGTCATGAGCTGCCTTCCAGTCATGAGCTGCCTTCCAGTCATGAGCTGCCACTCAGTCCGGAGCTGCCACTCAGTCCGGAGCTGCCACTCAGTCCGGAGCTGCCACTCAGTCCGGAGCTGCCACTCAGTCCGGAGCTGCCAGTAGTCCAGAGTTGTCCCTCTGTCCTAAGCTACCTCTTTGTCCTGAGCTACCTCTTTGTCCTGAGCTACCTCTTTGTCCTGAGCTACCTCTTTGTCCTGAGCTACCTCTTTGTCCTGAGCTACCTCTTTGTCCTGAGCTACCTCTCTGTCCTGAGTTGTCTCCTCTATCTAGGAGGGGCTTTGGTGAAGGTTCCTGGACCATGGTCGGGGGCGAGGGTCGCCACTCAAGGGACGCTAAGGAGGGGGACAAAGACAGTGGTGGAGTGGTGTCCTCGTCCACCGCCGGAGCCGCCACCGCGGACAGATGCCCACCCAGACCCTCCCCTTGAGTTTTAGGGGTGTGCCCGGAGTTCGCACCTTGAGGGGGGGGTTCTGTCACGTTCCTGACCTGTTTTCTGTTGTTTTGTATGTGTTTAGTTGGTCAGGGCGTGAGTTGGGGTGGGTAGTCTATGTTATGTGTTTTCTATGTTGGGTTAATGTGTGGCCTGGTATGGTTCTCAATTAGAGGCAGGTGTGTGTCGTTTCCTCTGATTGAGAGCCATATTAAGGTAGGTTGTTCTCACTGTTTGTTTGTGGGTGATTGTTCCTGTGTCTGTGTTTACCACATGGGACTGTTTCGTTTGTTCGTTCGTTTTAGGTAGTCTGTTCCTGTTCGTGCGTTCTTCGTCTATATGTAAGTTCGTTGGTTTCAGGTCTGTTGCCTTCGTTTATTGTTTTGTAGTTTGTTCTAGTGTTTTGTCAGTGTTTTCGTCTTTCTGTTAAATAAATTAGTATGTATTCCTCACCTGCTGCGCCTTGGTCCGTTCATGCACCACAAGACGAACGTTACAGTTGGTTTGAGGTGGGTTGGTTTGAGGTGGGTTGGTTTGTGGTGTTTTGGTTTGTGGTGGGTTGGTTGGTTTGAGGTGGGTTGGTTTGAGGTGGGTTGGTTTGAGGTGGGTTGGTTTGAGGTGGGTTGGTTTGTGGTGGTTTGGTTTGGTTTGTGGTGGTTTGGTTGGTTTGTGGTGGGTTGGTTTGGTTGGTTTGAGGTGGGTTGGATTGAGATGGGTTGGTTTGAGGTGGGTTGGGTTGTTTTGTGGTGGGTTGGGTTGGTTTGAGGTGGGTTGGATTGAGGTGGGTTGGTTTGAGGTGGGTTGGGTTGGTTTGTGGTGGGTTGGGTTGGTTTGAGGTGGGTTGGATTGAGGTGGGTTGGATTGAGGTGGGTTGGGTTGGTTTGTGGTGGGTTGGGTTGGTTTGTGGTGGGTTGGGTTGGTTTGTGGTGGGTTGGGTTGGTTTGAGGTGGGTTGGATTGAGGTGGGTTGGTTTGAGGTGGGTTGGGTTGGTTTGAGGTGGGTTGGATTGAGGTGGGTTGGTTTGTGGTGGGTTGGGTTGGTTTGTGGTGGGTTGGGTTGGGTTGGTTTGTGGTGGGTTGTTATTTTGTGTGGTGGTGTTTTGTTGTTATTATTGTACTAATGAAAAGCATGAGTTGGCTCACACCCCAGAAAGTTGGTGTTGACTAACAGAGAGTTAACTGACCGCTCTAAAAGTAAATAGTCAGAAAATCTACATACAAGCTTCCAGTAATGTATTTGGTAAACCACCAACGTTTTTGGCATCACTTCAGACCCTGGTCGTCATATCTAAGCAGGAAAGGAAAGTGACCTTTGAGTTAAGGGATTTGGGGGAAAAAATGGCTTCTCGTCTCTGTCTGTTACTCTTTCGTTTTCTCTCTGTCTCTCTCCCCCTGTCTCTCTCTCTCCCCTCCACCCCCTTTCTGTCTCCCTCCCTGGCTGCTGAGGTAGAGAAGGCATGTTGTTTGACTAAGCAGCACAGTGTAATGACAATATACTCGTGGTCATCCCAAATGACCCTATAGCATTTATAGTGCACTACTACTTATGACCAGGGTGGTAGGCACTGTATAAGGAATAGTGCACTACTACTTATGACCAGGGTGGTAGGCACTGTATAAGGAATAGTGCACTACTACTTATGACCAGGGTGGTAGGCACTGTATAAGGAATAGTGCACTACTACTTATGACCAGGGTGGTAGGCACTGTATAAGGAATAGTGCACTACTACTTATGACCAGGGTGGTAGGCACTGTATAAGGAATAGTGAGCCATTTGGGACGAATCATCTCCAACCAAAGGTCACTTTCCTCTACCTTCGTATTTCTTTATTTGCCTTAATATCAGGGATGGGCAACTGGTGACCCTGTAAGCCTGCAGATACATATCCCCCCTCCTAACGAGATGAGACTGACATTAACATGTAAGTACAGAGCACGAGATGAGACATGACATTGTGCGGGTGGAGGGGGAAGCTTGCTTTGAAGCGCTGGGTATCATTTCGTTATGACATGCGTAATTTGAATTAGGCCTACGGAGGTCCGTCGGTAACTTTGAATGTCTTTGAACTTCAGAGTTGGTTTAATGTTGGATCTAAACTAGCTAGCTAACACATTTGTGTGTACAGAGCGGCACCGGAATAAAAAGACGTCTTACCTCTTTTGTAGTTAATAAATCCAATGTGAAAGGTGATCACTAGAGTATCTTTAACGAACGCTGAATAGTGAGGGCTTTGCATAGGCAAATGTTGTTATTTTAAGGTTTTCTCTTCTGTTCCCTGAAACAGTTCCAACCCCTGGTTTTGTTAATCACTCAGATATCATATTAAAAACTGCAAACGTTTATCTCTGCGTAATGGCAAAATTAGTAAAATTGCCTTTGATTAGTTACAGAATTGCAATATTTTCTCTGTGCCCCATGGCAAAATGTGTGGAAAAGCAGGAAATGTAATTATTCTCTGCTGTCAAGAGGGGAGGGGGGGGGGGGGCTCCTAAAATGTTTCCTCTCAAAGTGTTTGCAGGGGGGGTACGCAGGCTAGGGCTGGCTCTGACTGCTTGTGTGGGTACTCAGAGCTGTGAGCCACTGCTAGGGCTGGCTCTGACTGCATGTTAAGGTACTCAGACCTGGGAGCCACTGCTAGGGCTGCCTCTGACTGCATGTTAAGGTACTCAGACCTGGGAGCCACTGCTAGGGCTGGCTCTGACTGCATGTTAAGGTACTCAGACCTGTGAGCCACTGCTAGGGCTGGCTCTGACTGCATGTTAAGGTACTCAGATCTGTGAGCCACTGCTAGGGCTGGCTCTGACTGCATGTTAAGGTACTCAGACCTGTGAGCCACTGCTAGGGCTGGCTCTGACTGCATGTGTGGGTACTCAGACCTGTGAGCCACTGCTAGGGCTGGCTCTGACTGCATGTTAAGGTACTTAGACATGTGAGTCACTGCTAGGGCTGGCTCTGACTGCATGTTAAGGTACTCAGACCTGTGAGCCACTGCTAGGGCTGGCTCTGACTGCATGTTAAGGTACTCAGACCTGTGAGCCACTGCTAGGGCTGGCTCTGACTGCATGTTAAGGTACTCAGACCTGGGAGCCACTGCTAGGGCTGGCTCTGACTGCATGTTAAGGTACTCAGACCTGTGAGCCACTGCTAGGGCTGGCTCTGACTGCATGTGTGGGTACTCAGACCTGTGAGCCACTGCTAGGGCTGGCTCTGACTGCATGTTAAGGTACTTAGACCTGTGAGTCACTGCTAGGGCTGGCTCTGACTGCATGTTAAGGTACTCAGACCTGTGAGCCACTGCTAGAGCTGGCTCTGACTGCATGTTAAGGTACTCAGACCTGGGAGCCACTGCTAGGGCTGGCTCTGACTGCATGTTAAGGTATTCAGACCCGTGAGCCACTGCTAGGGCTGGCTCTGACTGCATGTGTGGGTACTCAGACCTGTGAGCCACTGCTAGGGCTGGCTCTGACTGCAGGTTAAGGTACTCAGACCTGTGAGTCACTGCTAGGGCTGGCTCTGACTGCATGTTAAGGTACTCAGACCTGTGAGCCACTGCTAGGGCTGGCTCTGACTGCATTTTAAGGTATTCAGACCTGTGAGCCACTGCTAGGGCTGGCTCTGACTGCATGTGTGGGTACTCAGACCTGTGAGTCACTGCTAGGGCTGGCTCTGACTGCATGTTAAGGTACTCAGACCTGGGAGCCACTGCTAGGGCTGGCTCTGACTGCATGTGTGGGTACTCAGACCTGGGAGCCACTGCTAGGGCTGGCTCTGACTGGATGTGTGGGTACTCAGACCTGGGAGCCACTGCTAGGGCTGGCTCTGACTGCATGTTAAGGTACTCAGACCTGGGAGCCACTGCTAGGGCTGGCTCTGACTGCATGTTAAGATACTCAGACCTGGGAGCCACTGCTAGGGCTGGCTCTGACTGCATGTTAAGGTACTCAGAGCTGGGAGCCACTGCTAGGGCTGGCTCTGACTGCATGTTAAGGTACTCAGACCTGGGAGCCACTGCTAGGGCTGGCTCTGACTGCATGTTAAGATACTCAGACCTGTGAGCCACTGCTAGGGCTGGCTCTGACTGCATGTGTGGGTACGCAGACCTCGGAGTCACTGCTAAGGCTGGCTCTGACTGCATGTGTGGGTACTCAGACCTGGGAGCCACTGCTAGGGCTGGCTCTGACTGCATGTGTGGGTACGCAGACCTCGGAGTCACTGCTAGGGCTGGCTCTGACTGCATGTTAAGGTACTCAGACCTGGGAGCCACTGCTAGGGCTGGCTCTGACTGCATGTTAAGATACTCAGACCTGGGAGCCACTGCTAGGGCTGGCTCTGACTGCATGTTAAGGTACTCAGACCTGGGAGCCACTGCTAGGGCTGGCTCTGACCATGTGTGGGTACTCAGACCTGGGAGCCACTGCTAGGGCTGGCTCTGACTGCATGTTAAGGTACTCAGACCTGGGAGTCACTGCTAGGGCTGGCTCTGACTGCATGTGTGGGTACGCAGACCTGGGAGCCACTGCTAGGGCTGCTATGACTGCATGTTAAGGTACTCAGACCTGTGAGCCACTGATAGGGCTGGCTCTGACTGCATGTTAAGGTACTCAGACCTGTGAGCCACTGCTAGGGCTGGCTCTGACTGCATGTGTGGGTACTCAGACCTGGGAGTCACTGCTAGGGCTGGCTCTGACTGCATGTGTGGGTACTCAGACCTGTGAGCCACTGCTAGGGCTGGCTCTGACTGCATGTTAAGGTACTCAGACCTGTGAGCCACTGCTAGGGCTGGCTCTGACTGCATGTTAAGGTACTCAGAGCTGTTAGCCACTGCTAGGGCTGGCTGTGACTGCATGTGTGGGTACTCAGACCTGTGAGCCACTGCTAGGGCTGGCTCTGACTGCATGTTAAGGTACTCAGACCTGGGAGTCACTGCTAGGGCTGGCTCTGACTGCATGTTAAGGTACTCAGACCTGTGAGCCACTGCTAGGGCTGGCTCTGACTCCATGTTAAGGTACTCAGACCTGGGAGCCACTGCTAGGGCTGGCTCTGACTGCATGTTAAGGTACGCAGACCTGGGAGTCACTGCTAGGGCTGGCTCTGACTGCATGTTAAGGTACTCAGACCTAGGAGCCACTGCTAGGGCTGGCTCTGACTCCATGTTAAGGTACTCAGACCTGGGAGCCACTGCTAGGGCTGGCTCTGACTGCATGTTAAGATACTCAGACCTGGGAGCCACTGCTAGGGCTGACTCTGACTGCATGTGTGGGTACTCAGACCTGGGAGCCACTGCTAGGGCTGGCTCTGACTGCATGTTAAGGTACTCAGACCTGTGAGCCACTGCTAGGGCTGGCTCTGACTGCATGATAAGGTACTCAGACCTGGGAGCCACTGCTAGGGCTGGCTCTGACTGCATGTTAAGGTACTCAGAGCTGGGAGCCACTGCTAGGGCTGGCTCTGACTGCATGTTAAGGTACTGAGACCTGTGAGCCACTGCTAGGGCTGGCTCTGACTGCATGTTAAGGTACTCAGACCTGGGAGCCACTGCTAGGGCTGGCTCTGACTGCATGTTAAGGTACTCAGACCTGGGAGCCACTGCTAGGGCTGACTCTGACTGCATGTTAAGGTACTCAGACCTTGGAGTCATTGCTAGGGCTGGCTCTGACTGCATGTTAAGGTACTGAGACCTGTGAGCCACTGCTAGGGCTGGCTCTGACTGCATGTTAAGGTACTCAGACCTGGGAGCCACTGCTAGGGCTGACTCTGACTGCATGTTAAGGTACTCAGACCTTGGAGTCATTGCTAGGGCTGGCTCTGACTGCATGTTACGGTACTGAGACCTGTGAGCCACTGCTAGGGCTGGCTCTGACTGCATGTTAAGGTACTCAGACCTGGGAGCCACTGCTAGGGCTGACTCTGACTGCATGTTAAGGTACTCAGACCTGGGAGCCACTGCTAGGGCTGGCTCTGACTGCATGTTACGGTACTGGGGTACTGGCTACAGCCTCATGTCTGAACTGATGCTAACATGATGATATGAATACTGGTAACAGCCTCATGTCCAACCCGATGCTAACGTGATGATATGAATACTGGTTACAGCCTCATGTCCAACCCGATGCTAACGTGACGGAGGAGCCAGAAAATGTAGTCAAACTTTAATGGCACTTAATTAATTACATAAATATTGTCTAAACGCCAGTCATGTTTGACAAATATATTAGGATAATTAGTATTAATGTCTAAAGGCTTGATTCTTGCGACATCCTCGTGGCAGGGTTGGTTCAGACCATTAGTGTGTTAAAGTTGAGGACTGTAGTTAGTAGATAAGAGTTATTTGTCCCTTCCTTACGGACGGGGTTTGGTTTTTACTGTGTGTGTATATATGGGGCGGATGTGCTTGGTTATTAGTGTGTATGTGTGTGTGTATATATGGGGCGGATGTGCTTGGTTATTAGTGTGTATATGTCTCTGTCCGTGTGTGTTTCCTGCGTGTGTGTGTGCACTCTTAGGTCAGTTAATCTCAGGTGATGCACACACACACACACACACACACACACACACACACACACACACACACACACACACACACACACACACACACACACACGACTATTGATACATCGTCAATCGTTCAGTCAGTCAACTTTATATTGCCAGAGGGACATTTAATTTAATGGAGTTGATTTATTGATGGTGTCAACATATATCCAGTTTGACGTCCATCCTTCTCCCTGTCCCTCCCATCTGTCTGTAGAGAATTGGCTCTGAGCTGCAGGCGCGGATCCAGGCGTCGCCAGCGTTCCTTGCGGAGCAGGAGGAGTGTGTGTTGGAACGGCTGCGGAGGGAGCAGCAGCACGGCTCTGGAACAGCTGCAGCGCCACCTGGAGGCTGTCAGAGAGGCTGTCAGAGAGGCTGCCAGATAGGCTGCCAGAGAGGCTGTCAGAGAGGCTGTCAGAGAGGCTGTCAGAGAGGCTGCCAGAGAGGCTGTCAGAGAGGCTGTCAGAGAGGCTGTCAGAGAGGCTGCCAGAGAGGCTGTCAGAGAGGCTGTCAGTCAGCTGGATCACAGTATGAGACTCCTGCATGAGGCTGCTACTACCACGCACCAGACTGGACTAGTTATTGAAACGTTTTTCAGGATTTATAGAAATACAAGTAGGCCTATACACTACACGACCGAAGGTATGTGGACACCTGCTCGTCGAACATCTCATTCCAAAATCATGGGCATTAATATTAGAGGTCGACCGATTAATCGGGGCCGATTTCAAGTTTTCATAACAATCGGAAATCGGTATTTTTTGGCGCCGATTTGCCGATTTATTAAAAAAAAATTTTTTTTTACAGCTTTTATTTAATCTTTATTTAACTAGGCAAGTCAGTTAAGAACACATTCTTATTTTCAATGGCGGCCTAGGAACGTTCTGCCTCAGATTTTTAACCTTTTCAGCTCGGGGGACCCAATCTTGCAACCTTACAGTTAACTAGTCCAATGCTCTAACACCTGATTACATTGCACTCCACGAGGAGTCTGCCTGTTAGCGAATGCAGTAAGCTAAGGTAAGTTGCTAGCTAGCATTAAACTTATCTTATAAAAAACAATCAATCAATGAGTGTCATTGCTCCAATGTGTACTTAACCATAAACATCAATGCCTTTCTTAAAATCAATACACAAGTATATATTTTTAAACCTGCATATTTAGCTAAAAGAAATCCAGGTTAGCAGGCAATATTAACCAGGTGAAATTGTGTCATTTCTCTTGCGTTCATTGCACGCAGAGTCAGGGTATATGCAACAGTTTGGGCCGCCTGGCTCTTTGCGAACTAATTTGCCAGAATTTTACGTAATTATGACAACATTGAAGGTTGTGCAATGTAACAGGAATATTTAGACTCATGGATGCCACCCGTTAGATAAAATACGGAACGGAATAAACGTTTTGTTTTCGAGGTGATAGTTTCCGGATTAGTCAAAGGTATATGGTTTAGAGAGAAATAGTCGACGCGTTATAATTCCTGTAATAACTTGCGGCTGAACTTGAAAGGGGTTCCTTCGTTATTTTACCGTTCATGTCTTCCATAGAGAATGTCTTGATCTACTTCAAATAAGGTCTGTGTTTCGTGCAGGCTTAAACCGCCTCGACGTTTTGATACCCGTGTAAATCTCACTAGGATAAGGTAACGTTTGTCAACATATTTTCATAAATCCACTCTACAATTTTTTTTATCTTCGCTTATATTTAGCCAATATTGATCAGAGTTAACTTGTCCTATGGATATCTACACAGTTATAAAATTGGCACGGTGATGTAAGCCTACACGAAACACAGACCTTATTTTAAGCGAATCTAAAAATATCCTATGGAATAAATGAAGGAACCGCTTTTCAGATTTTGCTAAAAGGTGTCATGGGAATTATGACTCGCACTTTGGTTGTCAATTCTTACCATGCCCATTATTAAAATAGGATTTCCTGCATATAGAAATTAAAGTTTTTGTTTTCAACATTCATCACAGGTATTCATCACAATCTATTTTTATTCAAACAGTTGAGAGTATTTGTCTCCTAAGCAGACTCTTCAGTATCATTGTCACTTCAGAGCTGTGTGCGTGTGTGTATTTATGTATTATATTAAGTTAAAATAAAAGTGTTCATTGTTCATTCAGTATTGTTGCAATTGTCATTATTACAAAAATGTGTGTGTGTGTGTATGATATATATATATATATACATATTTTTTTTTAAATAAATCGGCCGATTAATCGGTATCGGCTTTTTTTGTCCTCCAATAATCGGTATCGGCATTGAAAAATCATAATCGGTCGACCTCTAATTAATATGGAGTTGGTCCCACCCTTTGCTGGTATAACAGCTTCCACTCTTCTGGGAAGGCTTTCCACTAGATGTTGGAACATTGCTGCGGGGACTTGCTTCCATTCAGCCACAAGAGCATTAGTGAGGTCAGGCACTGATGTTGGGTGATTAGGCCTGGCTCACAGTCGGCGTTCCAATTCATCCCAAAAGGTGTTCAATGGGGTTGAGGTCAGGGCTCTGTGCAGGCCAGTCAAGTACTTCCACACCGATCTCGACAAACCATTTCTGTATGGACCTTGTTTTTTGCACAGGGACATTGTCATGCTGAAACAGGAAAGGGCCTTCCCCAAACTGTTGCCACAAAGTTGGAAGCACAGATTTGTCTAGAATGTCATTGTATGTTGTAGCGTTAAGATTTCCCATCACTGGAACTAAGGGGCCTGAACCATGAAAAACAGCCCCAGACCATTATTCCTCCTCCACCAAACTTTACAGTTGGAACTATGCATTGGGGCAGGTAGCGTTCTCCTGGCATCCTCCAAACCCAGATTCGTCCGTCGGACTGCCAGATGGTGAAGCATGATTCATCACTCCAGAGAACGCGTTTCCACTGCTCCAGAGTCCAATGGCGGTGAGCTTTACACCACTCCAGCCGACGCTTGTCATTGCGAATGTCACGTCCTGACCATAGATATCCTTTTTATGTCTCTGTTTTGGTTGGTCAAGGCGTGAGTTTGGGTGGGCATTCTATGTCTGGTGTTCTATGTTGTCCTTGTGTTGTATTTCTGTGTGTTTGGCCTGATATGGTTCTCAATCAGAGGCAGCTGTCTATCATTGTCTCTGATTGAGAATCATATTTAGGTAGCCTGTTCCCACCTGTGTTTGTGGGTGGTCTTCTTCTCCTCCAGACGACAAGCGTTACAGTGCATGGTTATCTTAGGCTTGTGTGCGGCTGCTCAGCCATGGAAACCCATTTCATGAAGCTCCCGACGAACAGTTCTTGATCTGACGTTGCTTACAGAGGCAGTTTGGAACTCGGTAGGGAGTGTTGCAACCGAGGACAGACTATTTTTGCACGCTACACGTTTCAGCACTTGGCGGTCCCATTCTGTGAGCTTGTGTGGCCTACCACTACGTGGATGAGCCGTTGTTGCTCCTAGACGTTTCCACATTACAATAACAGCAGTTACAGTTGACCGGGACAGCTTTAGCAGGGCAGAACTTTGACGAACTGACTTGTTGGAAAGGTGGCATCCTATGACGGTGTCACGTTGAAAGTCACTGAGCTCTTCAGTAAGGCCATTCTTCTACCAATGTTTGTCTATGGAGATTGCATTTTGTTACAGCCTTATTCTGAAATGTATTCTATTTTTTCCCCCGTCAAATGTGTAAATTTAAAACTGAAATATCACATTTACCTATGTATTCAGATCCTTTATTCTCAGTGCTTGTTCAAGCACCTTTGGAAGCAATTACAGCATTGCGTCTTCTTGGGTATGACGCTACAAGTTTGGCACACCTGTATTTGTGGAGTTTCTCCCATTCTTCTCTGCAGATCCTCTCAAGCTCTGTCAGGCTGGATGGGGAGCGTCACTGCATAGCTATTTTCAGGTCTCTCCAGAGATGTTAGATCAGGTTCAAGTCTGGGCTCTGGTTGGGCCACTCAGTGACATTCAGAGACTTGTCCAGAAGCCACTTCTGTGTTGTCTTGGCTGTGTGCTTAGGGTCAATGTAATGCTGGAAGGTGAACCTTCACCCCAGTCTGAGGTCCTGAGCGCTCTGGAGCAGGTTTTCATCAAGGAGCTCTCTGTACTTTGCTCCGTTCATCTTACCCTCGATCCTGACTAGTTTCCCAGTCCCTGCTGCTGAAAAACCTCCCCACAGTATGATGCTGCCACCATGCTTCACAGTAATGATGGTGCCACATGTCCTCCAGATGTGACGCTTGATATTCAGGCCAAAGAGTTCAGTTTCTTCAGACCAGAGAATCTTGTTTTGGTCTGAGTGTCCTTTAGGTGCCTTATGGCAAACTCCAAGTGGGCTGTCATGTGCCTTTTACTGAGGAGTGGCTTTTATCTGGACACTACCATAATGGTCTGATTTGTGGAGTGCTGCAGAGATGGTTGTCCTTCTGGAAGGTTCTCCCATCTCCACAGAGAAACTCTGGAGCTCTGTCAGAGTGACCATCGGGTTCTTGGTCACCTCTCTAACCAAGGCCCTTCTCTCCCCATTGCTCAGTTTGGCCAGGTGGCCAGCTCTAGGAAAAGTATTGGTGGTTCCAAACTTCTTCCATGTATGAATGATGGAGGCCATTGTGTTCTTGAGGACCTTCAATGCAATTTTTCGGTACCCTTTCCCATATCTGTGCCTCGACACAATCTTGTCTTAAAGCTCTAATTCCTTCGACCTCATGGCTTGGTTTTTTCTCTGACATGCACTGTCAACTGTGGGACCTTATATAGACAGGTGTGTGCCTTTCCAAATCATGTCCAATCAATTGAATTTACCACAGGTGGACTCCAATCAAGTTGTAGAAACATCTTAAGCGTGATCAATGGAAACAGGATGCACCTGAGCTCAATTTCAAGTCTCATAGACAAGGGTCTAAATACCTATGTACATTTGCAAAAATATCTTAACCTGTTATCTCTTTGTCATTATGCGTTATTGCGTGTAGATTGATGAAAAATAATAATTTGATCCGTTTTAGAATAATGCTGTAACAAAATGTGAAAAAGTCAAGGGGTCTGAATACTTTCTGAATGCACTGTAGATCGTACTTTTTGGAGAAATGTCCTCTGGTCTGATGAAACAAAAATAGAACTGTTTGGCCATAATGACCATCGTTATGTTTGGAGGAAAATGGGGACGCTTGCAAGCCGAAGAACACCATCCCAACAGTGACGCACAGGGCTGGCAGCATCGTGTTGTGGGGGTGCTTTGCTGCAGGAGGGACTGGTGCACTTCACAAAATAGAGGGCATCATGAAGGAGGAAAATTATGTGGATATATTGAAGCAACATCTCAAGACATCAGTCAGGAAGTTAAAGGTTGGTTGCAAATGGGTCTTCCAAATGGACAATGACCCCAAGCATACTTCCAAAGGCAAAATGGCTTAAGGACAACAACGTCAAGGTATTGGAGTGGCCATCACAAAGCCCTGACCTCAATTTCATAGAAAATTTGTGGCAGAACTGAAAAAGCGTGTGCGAGGAAGGAGACCTACAAACCTGACTCAGTTACACCAGCTCTGCCAGGAGGAATGGGTCAAAAATCACCCAACTTATTGTGGGAAGCTTGTGGAAGGCTACCCAAAACGTTTGACTCAAGTTAAACGATTTAAAGGCAATGCTACCAAATACTAATTGAGTGTATGTAAACTTCTGACCCATTGGGAATGCGATGAAAGAAATAAAAGCTGAAATAAATAATTCTCTCTACTATTATTCTGACATTTCACATTCTTAAAATAAAGTGGTGATCCTAACTGACCTAAGACAGGGAATTTTTACTAGGATTAAATGTCAGGAATTGTGAAAAACTGAGTTTAAATGTATTTGACTAAGGTGTATATAAATTTCCGACTTCAACTGTAAGTATGCAGATGGATTTCAATGGCAGAAAAATCCCTGTATTCCAGTTGGGAAGTCCATTGTATGGTATTCAAAGTGTTTGTTCTTGTCAACAGTATTCCAGTTGGGAAGTCCATTCTATGGTATTCAAAGTGTTTATTCTTGTCAACAGTATTCCAGTTGGGAAGTCCATTCTATGGTATTCAAAGTGTTTATTCTTGTCAACAGTATTCCAGTTGGGAAGTCCATTCTATGGTATTCAAAGTTTTTATTCTTGTCGACAGTATTCCAGTTGGGAAGTCGGGAGACACTGTGGCCCCATCCAACGATACCCCCGGAATGGGCCAAACAGGCAGGATATAACCCCACCCACTTTGCCAAAGCACAGCCCCCACACCACTAGAGGGATATCTTCAACCACCAACTTACCATCCTGAGACAAGGCCGAGTATAGCCCACAAAGATCTCCGCAACGGCACAACCCAAGGGGGGCGCCAACCCAGACAGGAAGATCACGTCAGTGACTCAACCCACTCAAGTGACGCACCCCTCCCAGGGACGGCATGGAAGAGCACCAGTAAGCCAGTGACTCAGCCCCTGTAACAGGGTTAGAGGCAGAGAATCCCAGTGGAGAGAGGGGAACTGGCCTGGCAGAGACAGCAAGTGCGGTTCGTTGCTCCAGTGCCTTTCCGTTCACCTTCACACTCCTGGGCCAGACTACACTCAATCATAGGACCTACTGAAGAGATGAGTCTTCAATAAAGACTTAAAGGTTGAGACCGAGTCTGCGTCTCTCACATGGGTAGGTAGACCGTTCCATAAAAAATGGAGCTCTATAGGAGAAAGCCCTGCCTCCAGCTGTTTGTTTAAAAATTCTAGGGACAGTAAGGAGGCCTGCGTCTTGTGACCGTAGCGTACATGTAGGTATGTACGGCAGGATCAAATTGGAAAGATAGGTAGGAGCAAGCCCATGTAATGCTTTGTAGGTTAGCAGTTAAACCTTGAAGTGAGCCCTTGCCTTAACAGGAAACCAGTGTAGAGAGGCTAGCACTGGAGTAATATGATCAAATATTTTGGTTCTAGTCAAGATTCTAGCAGCCGTGTTTAGCACTAACTGAAGTTTATTTAGTGCTTTATCCGGGTAGCCGGAAAGAAGAGCATTGCAGTAGTCTGACCTAGAAGTAACAAAAGCATGGATACATTTTTCTGCATCATTTTTGGACAGAAAGTTTCTGATTTTTGCAATGTTACGTAGATGGAAAAAAGCTGTCCTTGAAACAGTCTTGATATGTTCGTCAAAAGAGATCAGGGTCCAGAGTAACGCCGAGGTCCTTCACAGTTTTATTTGAGACGACTGTACAACCATCAAGATTAATTGTCAGTTTCAACAGAAGATCTCTTTGTTTCTTGGGACCTAGAAAAAGCATCTCTGTTTTGTCTGAGTTTAAAAGTAAAACATTTGCAGCCATCCACTTCCTTATGTCTGAAACACAGGCTTCCAGGGAGGGCAATTTTGGGGCTTCACCGTGTTTCATCGAAATGTACAGCTGTGTGTGATCCGCATAGCAGTGAAAGTTAACATTATGTTTCCGAATGACATCACCAAGAGGTAAAATATATAGTGAAAACAATAGTGGTCCTAAAACGGAACCTTGAGGAACACCGACATTTACAGTTGATTGGTCAGAGGACAAACCATCCACAGAGACAAACTGATATCTTTCCGACAGATAAGATCTAAACCAGGCCAGATCTTATCTGTGTCGACCAATTTGGGTTTCCAATCTCTCCAAAAGAATGTGGTGATCAATGGTATTAAATGCAGCACTAAGGTCTAGGAGCACGAGGACAGATGCAGAGTCTCGGTCTGACGCCATTAAAAGGTCCTTTACCACCTTCACAAGTGCAGTCTCAGTGCTATGATGGGGTCTAAAACCAGACTTTGTATACATTGTTTGTCTTCAGGAAGGCAGTGAGTTGCTGCGCAACAGATTTTTTTTTTTTTTAATTGAGAGGAATGGAAGATTCGATATAGGCCGATAGTTTTTTATATTTTCTGGGTCAAGGTTTGGCTTTTTCAAGAGAGGCTTTATTACTGCTACTTTTAGTGAGTTTGGTACACATCCGGTGGATAGGGAGCCGTTTATTATGTTCAACATAGGAGGGCCAAGCACAGGAACCAGCTCGTTCAGTAGTTTAGTTGGAATAGGATCCAGTATGCAGCTTGAAGGTTTAGAGGGCATGATTATTTTCATCATTGTGTTAAGAGAAATAGTACTAAAACACTTGAGTGTCTCCCTTGATCCTAGGTCCTGACAGAGTTTTGCAGACTCAGGACAACTGAGCTTAGGAGGAATACGCAGATTTAAAGAGGAGTCCGTAATTTGCTTTCTAATGATCGTGATCTTTTCCTCAAAGAAGTTCATGAATTTATCGCTGCTGAAGTGAAAGGCATCCTCTCTTGGGGAAAGCTGCTTTTTAGTTAACTTTGCGACAGTATCAAAAATAAATTTAGGATGTGGGTGGGCCTATGCCCTCCCAGGCCCACCCATGGCTGAGCCCCTGCCCAGTCATGTGAAATCCATGGATTACAACCTAATTAATTTATTTCAGTTGACGGATTTCCTTATGATCTGTGACTCAGTAAAATCTTTAAATTTTATCATTCTATGTTTATATTTTAGTTCAGTATATAGTAAGTTATATTAGTAAATATGGCATTGTTGTTCTGTCTCCAACAACAATATACACCTGTGGGGATGTAAATAAACTGTTTAGCCAAATTTTGGACACGTGCTTGACATTTCTTGTGAACCACACCAGTTAGGGATACCATGCAAACCACATCCATTGGGGATACCATGCAAACCACACCTGTTGGGGATACCATGCAAACCACACCTGTTGGGGATACCATGCAAACCACACCAGTTAGGGATACCATGCAAACCACATCCATTGGGGATACCATGCAAACCACATCCATTGGGGATACCATGCAAACCACACCAGTTGGGGATACCATGCAAACCACACCCATTGGGGATACCATGCAAACCACATCCATTGGGGATACCATGCAAACCACACCAGTTGGGGATACCATGCAAACCACATCTGTTGGGGATACCATGCAAACCACACCAGTTAGGGATACCATGCAAACCACACCAGTTAGGGATACCATGCAAACCACACCCATTGGGGATACCATGCAAACCACATCCATTGGGGATACCATGCAAACCACATCCATTGGGGATACCATGCAAACCACACCTGTTGGGGATACCATGCAAACCACATCCATTGGGGATACCATGCAAACCACATCCATTGGGGATACCATGCAAACCATACCAGTTGGGGATACCATGCAAACCATACCAGTTAGGGATACCATGCAAACCACACCCATTGGGGATACCATGCAAACCACACCAGTTGGGGATACCATGCAAACCACACCAGTTAGGGATACCATGCAAACCACACCTGTTGGGGATACCATGCAAACCACACCTGTTGGGGATACCATGCAAACCACATCCATTGGGGATACCATGAAAACCATACCAGTTGGGGATACCATGCAAACCACATCCATTGGGGATACCATGCAAACCACACCTGTTGGGGATACCATGCAAACCACATCCATTGGGGATACCATGCAAACCATACCAGTTGGGGATACCATGCAAACCACATCCATTGGGGATACCATGCAAACCACATCCATTGGGGATACCATGCAAACCACATCTGTTGGGGATACCATGCAAACCACATCCATTGGGGATACCATGCAAACCACACCTGTTGGGGATACCATGCAAACCACATCCATTGGGGATACCATGCAAACCACACCTGTTGGGGATACCATGCAAACCACACCTGTTGGGGATACCATGCAAACCACACCAGTTGGGGATACCATGCAAACCACATCCATTGGGGATACCATGCAAACCACACCTGTTGGGGATACCATGCAAACCACACCTGTTGGGGATACCATGCAAACCACACCAGTTGGGGATACTATGCAAACCACACCTGTTGGGGATACCATGCAAACCACACCTGTTGGGGATACCATGCAAACCACACCTGTTGGGGATACCATGCAAACCACACCTGTTGGGGATACCATGCAAACCACATCCATTGGGGATACCATGCAAACCACATCCATTGGGGATACCATGCAAACCACACCTGTTGGGGATACCATGCAAACCACACCAGTTGGGGATACCATGCACACCATACCAGTTGGGGATACCATGCAAACCACATCCATTGGGGATAGCATGCAAACCACACCCATTGGGGATACCATGCAAACCACATCCATTGGGGATACCATGCAAACCACACCTGTTGGGGATACCATGCAAACCACACCCATTGGGGATACCATGCAAACCACATCCATTGGGGATACCATGCAAACCACATCCATTGAGAATACCATGCAAACCACACCCATTGGGGATACCATGCAATCCACATCTGTTGGGGATACCATGCAAACCACACCTGTTGGGGATACCATGCAAACCACATCCATTGGGGATACCATGCAAACCACATCCGTTAGGGATACCATGCAAACCACACCAGTTGGGGATACCATGCAAACCACACCAGTTGGGGATACCATGCAAACCACATCCATTGGGGATACCATGCAAACCACATCCATTGGGGATACCATGCAATCCACACCCATTGGGGATACCATGCAAACCACATCTATTGGGGATACCATGCAAACCACACCCATTGGGGATACCATGCAAACCACACCTGTTGGGGATACCATGCAAACCACATCCATTGGGGATACCATGCAAACCACACCCATTGGGGATACCATGCAAACCACACCTGTTGGGGATACCATGCAAACCACACCTGTTGGGGATACCATGCAAACCACATCCATTGGGGATACCATGCAAACCACATCTGTTGGGGATACCATGCAAACCACACCTGTTGGGGATACCATGCAAACCACACCTGTTGGGGATACCATGCAAACCACACCTGTTGGGGATACCATGCAAACCACACCTGTTGGGGATACCATGCAAACCACACCTGTTGGGGATACCATGCAAACCATACCTGTTGGGGATACCATGTAAACCACACCCATTGGGGATACCATGCAAACCACACCTGTTGGGGATACCATGCAAACCACACCTGTTGGGGATACCATGCAAACCACACCTGTTGGGGATACCATGCAAACCACACCTGTTGGGGATACCATGCAAACCACATCGATTGGGGATACCATGCAAACCACATCCATTGGGGATACCATGCAAACCATACCTGTTGGGGATACCATGCAAACCACATCCATTGGGGATACCATGCAAACCACATCCATTGGGGATACCATGCACACCACACCCATTGGGGATACCATGCAAACCACACCAGTTGGGGATACCATGCAAACCACATCCATTGGGGATACCATGCAAACCACATCCATTGGGGATACCATGCAAACCACATCCATTGGGGATACCATGCAAACCACATCCATTGGGGATACCATGCAAACCACACCTGTTGGAGATACCATTGCAAACCACACCAGTTGGGGATACCATGAAAACCACACCCATTGGGGATACCATGCAAACCACATCCATTGGGGATACCATGCAAACCACACCAGTTGGGGATACCATGCAAACCACATCCATTGGGGATACCATGCAAACCACACCTGTTCGGGATACCATGCAAACCACACCAGTTGGGGATACCATGCAAACCACATCTGTTGGGGATACCATGCAACCCACACCCATTGGGGATACCATGCAAACCACACCTGTTGGGGATACCATGCAAACCACATCCATTGGGGAGACCATGCAAACCACACCCATTGGGGATACCATGCAAACCACACCTGTTGGGGATACCATGCAAACCACACCTGTTGGGGATACCATGCAAACCACATCCATTGGGGATACCATGCAAACCACACCTGTTGGGGATACCATGCAAACCACACCAGTCGGGGATACCATGCAAACCACATCCATTGGGGATACCATGCAAACCAAACCTGTTGGGGATACCATGCAAACCACACCTGTTGGGGATACCATGCAAACCATACCTGTTGGGGATACCATGTAAACCACACCCATTGGGGATACCATGCAAACCACACCTGTTGGGGATACCATGCAAACCACACCTGTTGGGGATACCATGCAAACCACACCTGTTGGGGATACCATGCAAACCACACCTGTTGGGGATACCATGCAAACCACATCCATTGGGGATACCATGCAAACCACATCCATTGGGGATACCATGCAAACCATACCTGTTGGGGATACCATGCAAACCACATCCATTGGGGATACCATGCAAACCACATCAATTGGGAATACCATGCACACCACACCCATTGGGGATACCATGCAAACCACACCAGTTGGGGATACCATGCAAACCACATCCATTGGGGATACCATGCAAACCACACCTGTTGGGGATACCATGCAAACCACACCTGTTGGGGATACCATGCAAACCACATCCATTGGGGATACCATGCAAACCACACCCGTTGGGGATACCATGCAAACCACACCTGTTGGGGATACCATGCAAACCACATCCATTGGGGATACCATGCAAACCACATCTGTTGGGGATACCATGCAAACCACACCTGTTGGGGATACCATGCAAACCACATCCATTGGGGATACCATGCAAACCACACCTGTTGGGGTTACCATGCAAACCACACCTGTTGGGGATACCATGCAAACCATACCTGTTGGGGATACCATGTAAACCACACCCATTGGGGATACCATGCAAACCACACCTGTTGGGGATACCATGCAAACCACACCAGTTGGGGATACTATGCAAACCACACCTGTTGGGGATACCATGCAAACCACACCTGTTGGGGATACCATGCAAACCACACCAGTTGGGGATACCATGCAAACCACACCTGTTGGGGATACCATGCAAACCACACCTGTTGGGGATACCATGCAAACCATACCTGTTGGGGATACCATGTAAACCACACCCATTGGGGATACCATGCAAACCACACCTGTTGGGGATACCATGCAAACCACATCCATTGGGGATACCATGTAAACCACACCTGTTGGGGATACCATGCAAACCACATCCATTGGGGATACCATGCAAACCACATCCGTTAGGGATACCATGCAAACCACACCAGTTGGGGATACCATGCAAACCACACCAGTTGGGGATACCATGCAAACCACACCTGTTGGGGATACCATGCAAACCACACCTGTTGGGGATACCATGCAAACCACACCTGTTGGGGATACCATGCAAACCACATCCATTGGGGATACCATGCAAACCACATCTGTTGGGGATACCATGCAAACCACACCAGTCGGGGATACCATGCAAACCACATCCATTGGGGATACCATGCAAACCACACCCATTGGGGATACCATGCAAACCACACCTGTTGGGGATACCATGCAAACCACACCTGTTGGGGATACCATGCAAACCATACCTGTTGGGGATACCATGTAAACCACACCCATTGGGGATACCATGCAAACCACACCTGTTGGGGATACCATGCAAACCACACCAGTTGGGGATATTATGCAAACAACACCTGTTGGGGATACCATGCAAACCACACCTGTTTGGGATACCATGCAAACCACACCTGTTGGAGATACCATGCAAACCACACCTGTTGTGGATACCATGCAAACCACATCCATTGGGGATACCATGCAAACCACATCCATTGGGGATACCATGCAAACTATACCTGTTGGGGATACCATGCAAACCACATCCATTGGGGATACCATGTAAACCACATCCGTTAGGGATACCATGCAAACCACACCAGTTGGGGATACCATGCAAACCACACCAGTTGGGGATACCATGCAAACCACATCCATTGGGGATACCATGCAAACCACATCCATTGGGGATACCATGCAAACCACACCCATTGGGGATACCATGCAAACCACACCAGTTGGGGATACCATGCAAACCACATCCATTGGGGATACCATGCAAACCACACCTGTTGGGGATACCATGCAAACCACATCCATTGGGGATACCATGCAAACCACACCAGTTGGGGATACCATGCAAACCACATCCATTGGGGATACCATGCAAACCACATCCATTGGGGATACCATGCAAACCACATCCATTGGGGATACCATGCAAACCACACCCATTGGGGATACCATGCAAACCACACCAGTTGGGGATACCATGCAAACCACATCCCATTGGGGATACCATGCAAACCACACCCATGTTGGGGATTACCTAGCAAACCACATCCATGTTGGGGATACCATTCAAACCATACCCATTGTGGATACCATGTCAAACCACACAACCATTGGGGATACCATTCAAACCACACCTGTTGGTGATACCATGCCAAACCACACCCTTTCGGGGAGACCATGCAAACCACCTTGTTGGGGATACCATGCACAACCACATCCATGTTGGGATACCATGCAAACCACATCCATGTGGGGATACCATGCAAACCACACCTGTTTGGGGATACCATGCAAACCACACCTGTTGGGTGATACCATGCAAACACATACCTGTTGGAGATACCATGCAAACCACCCACCCATTTCGGGGATACCATGCAAACCACACCTGTTGGGGATACCATGCAAACCACACTAGTTGGGTGATACCTATGCAAACCACATCCATGTTGGGGATACCATGCAAACTCAAATCCATTGGGATACCATGTAAACACCCACCAGTTGGGATACCATGCAAACCACATCCATTGGGGATACCATGCAAACCACATCCGTTAGGGATACCATGCAAACCACACCATTTGGGATACCATGCAAACCACACAGTTGGGGATACCATGCAAACCACACCTGTTGGGATACCATGCAAACCACACCGTTGGGATACCATGCAAACCACATCCATTTGGGGATACCATGCAAACCACATCCATTGGGGATACCATGCAAACCACACCTGTTGGGATACCATGCAAACCACACCATCGGGGATACCATGCAAACCACATCCATTTGGGGATACCATGCAAACCACACCTTTGGGGATACCATGCAAACCACACCTTTGGGGATACATGCAACCACACCGTTTGGGAATACCATGCAAACCACACCTTTGGGGATACCATGCAAACCACACCGTTGGGGATACCATGCAAACCACACCTGTTGGGGATACCATGCAAACCACACCAGTTGGGGATATTATGCAAACAACACCTGCTTGGGGATACCATGCAAACCACACCTGTTTGGGATAACCATGCAAACCACACCGTTGGGATACCATGCAAACCACATCCTGTTGGGGATACCATGCAAACCACATCCATTGGGGATACCATGCAACCACATCCATTGGGGATACCATGCAAACAACCTGTTGGGTACCATGCAAACCACATCCTGGGGATACCATGCAAACCACATCCATTGGGGATACCATGCAAACCACACCCATTGGGGATACCATGCAAACCACACCAGTTGGGGATACCATGCAAACCACATCCATTGGGGATACCATGCAAACCACACCCATTGGGGATACCATGCAAACCACACCTGTTGGGGATACCATTCAAACCATACCTGTTGGGGATACCATGTAAACCACACCTGTTGGGGATACATCAAACCACATGTGTGGGATACCATTAAACCACACCCATTGGGGATACCATGCAAACACACACCTGTTGGGGATACCATGCAAACCACATCCATTGGGGATACCATGCAAACCACATCCGGTAGGGATACCATGCAAACCACACCATTGGGGATACCATGCAAACCACCCCATTTGGGGATACCATGCAAACCACAACCTGTTCGGGATACCATGCAAACACACCTGTTGGGGATACCATGCAAACCACAACCTGTTGGGGATACCATGCAAACCATCTGCTCCTCAAAACAACAAC